>NC_143588.1:90564622-90714859 GCF_048544385.1 Mastigoproctus giganteus | reverse complement strand
CAATCAAAGTAAGCAACACCAGAAACCTCTATTCTATACATCGAGTTATGTTACTTAAAAATGGTTATGGCCTGCAGAACGGTTTCCACAGAAGCTTTGCACGTGATAGCTGGCAAAATGCCACTTGATTTGCAGTTTTTTTACTTTCTTATTCCAAAGGTGTTTTTCCTCCTGCTTGGAAATTTGCTCTTATCCAGCCAGTTCCTAAAAAATGATGACAAATCCCTCCCATCCAATTATCGTCCCACTGAAATTACTTCTACTCTTTCTAAAGTAATGGAAAAATAAATTAACCGCTAACTCTTAAACTACCTAGAAACCTTCCGTCTGATCAACGATCGCCAGTAAGGATTACGTCAGTGTCGATCCACTGGTGATGTTCTGGCTTATGTTACCGATTTATAGACAAATTCAATGGAAAATTTCGGTGAAACACAAGCAGTTGCTCTTGACATCTCAAAGGCTTTCGATCGTGTTTGGCATAAAGGTCTTCTAAACAAGCTTCCGGCTTATGGTTTGCCAGCTGTTTTTTGTAATTGATAATCCAGTTTCCTCTCTGATCGCTCACTGAGGGTGATGGTAGACAGCGCTCTGTCTTCTAACTTTTCCACTAATACCGGTGTCCCCCCCCCAAGGTTCAGTTCTTTCCCCTACTCTTTTCCTCTTGTATATTAATGACCTTCCATTGACTGAAAATCCTATCCATAGTTGTGCCGATGATAGTACATTGCTTTCCACTTTCCGTTTTGAGAAACCTTGACCTGCTCAATGAGCTTCAACTTCTCGAAAATCTGCTACCAATTCCCAATCTCCAGATAATTTTCCAGTGGGGAAAAGCCAACTTATTTGATTTCAATTCTTCTAAAACTTAGTCCTGTCTCATATCTTGGAAAAGGGATTCTTCTGTTCCTGTGCTTATCTTTGGTGACACTCCGATTTCTAGGCAAAATGTTATATCTCTTTTGGGGATTACCCTTGTAATCTCTCCTGGCACAAGCACATTACAAATATTGCTTCCTCTGCATCTAAAAAACTTGGTTTTCTCCTTCGCTCTCGGCGTTACTTTTCTTCAAAACAGCTGTTCACTTTGTACAAATCGCAAATCCGCCCTACCATGGGATATTGTTCCCACATCTGGGGTGGTGTCCTCAAAACCTCTCTCAAGCTTCTTGATTCCGTTCAGAAGAGGGCAGTTAGGTTAATTAATGACTCCTTTCTAACAGAGTTTCTCCACTCGCTGTGTCATAGACGTACAGTACTGTTTCTGCTGCATGCTTCTTCTACAGATATTTCCATGGGCACTTTTATTCTGAATTGGCTTCTATAATTACCACTTTCTCTTTCAAAACAGTCCGAACACGTGTAGCCACCAGCCAACATCCATTTATTGTCCAACTTCAAACCCACAGAACCAACTTTTCATCTTCTTCGTTTATTCATTCAACTGCCGTTTTCTGGAACAACGTATTTCCTTCATACGTATTTCCTGAAAATTACAGTCTACAGAAATTCAAGTCTAATGTCAACAAATATCTTCTTTCGTCTTCTCAACCTCCAACCCAAGCACGGTACTAAGTACTATAGGTTCTAATACCTCTCGTGTTTGGGGTTTTCATAAAGAAAAGAAAAAAAAAAAAAAAAACAGTATAGAGCTGTGTGGATAGCCTCCAGCGTTGCAGCATTTTTGTCAAGGTAATGAATGTCAACAAATATCTTCTTTCGTCTTCTCAACCTCCAACCCAAGCACGGTACTAAGTACTATAGGTTCTAATACCTCTCGTGTTTGGGGTTTTCATAAAGAAAAAAAAAAAAAAAACAGTATACAGCTGTGTGGATAGCCTCCAGCGTTGCACCATTTTTGTCAAGGTAATGTGTTGCGCTTCCTCCTCTGGCTCCATAGTATACTGTTCCCCCTCTGGTTCGATATTGACCATATTCTTTGTTCTTTGTAGTTGATCGCTCACATCCTGCTTTATTTTTTCTAAGATGGCAGGAGCTATTTGGTTCTTCATGACAATGGGCCTTCTTTGGTCGGCTAATCGCTGTTCGGTGACCTGAATATCTGGGAATCATTCCAACTACTTGGTATGTGGTGACAAATGGGCCTGGAGTACTGGGGTCCATAGTTTAACAGATATTTATTTAAAGTATACCCAGTAAAATAAAATAAAATAAAATATTTCCAGAAGCTTTCGGAACTCGTGTCCCTTTCTCAACTGACAGAATTTTTAAATACATTACAAGCAAACTGTGGCACGTTACTCATTCGTCATTGTTGTAGCACGGACGTGTGCTGCCTTGCGCCAGTGATCATCCATCAATAAAACGGTTGTCTCCAGGATTGGATGTATACGCATGCCTTTCTGGCGATTTAATGCCTTAGGGTTGTTCATTATGTTTAGTGACTCTAGCCATAGGCGGTGGCGAAAGTGTCGCGCGTGGTCCACTATCTCAAAGTCGCGCTTGGGGTCAAGATCGTGGTTGGTAGCCCAAAAATGTTCTGCAAGCGCGGACTGGTCAGTTTCGGCAAGCCGGATTGCTCTGTCGTGTTCCGTGAGGCGATCCTGGAGACGTCTCGATGTCTCACCTACGTAGCAACTGTTACAGGCCCTACAGGTGATACGGTACACTACATTGCTGCGTAAGACAGGTGTGACAGGGGTCTTCACACTGGAGACAAGTGAACGTAGGTTCCTACCTGGTAATTGTACACATTTTATGTTGTAACTTCTCAGGATCTTCGAGATACGTCCTGACACTCCTGGATAGTACGGAATGTAGGCGGATGATATGCCGACTTGCTTCGGAGGTCTTGGGTTGGAAGTAAGCTCTTGTGCCTGTAACAAGCATCTGTTTAGTACATGGGATGGATAACCGCATCTGGTTAAGTCCGCCTTCACACGGGAGATCTCGTTACGTCTAATTGTGTCGGTGCTGGAATGGCTCCAGGCCCTGGAGAACAGGGTGCGGGCAGTGCTATTGAGATGGCTTGGAGCGTGGCCGGACCCGTAGTTGGTGAATTGACCGCACCACATGGGTTTGCGGTATACTGAGGTCTCTAGATGTGGGCCTACGCGATGCACTAGCACGTCCAGAAACGGGAGCGAACCGTCCACCTCTGATTCTACGGTAAACTTGATGAAATTGGATAGAGAGTTGAGGTATTCTAGTAGTACCGTTTCAGAACCACGTGGTATTATGGTAAAAATATCGTCGACATATCTACACCACGTTGTAATAGGTGTAGGTGGGTTCTGGTGTATCTGCTTCTCCAGATCTTCCATGGCGATGTTAGCTACTACGGAACTGACAGGGGCACCCATAGCAGTGCCATGTACTTGTTTGTAGAGTGAGTCTTCAAAGGTGAAGATGCTGCTAGAGAGGCATAGGTTGAGGGCGGTACAGATGTCATCAGTGGATAGTGACGTCCTGGATTGGAGGCTTAAGTCGCTCTCAAGGAGCCTTCTGGCGCAGTGCACGGCCTGTTGGACGGGAATCGAGGTGAATAAAGAAACCACGTCAAATGATGCCATGACAGAGTTATCAGGGATTGAAATGTCCTTAATGGTGTTAATGAATTCACTGCTGTTTTTAACGGTGTGAGATGTATTACCTATAAGAGGCGAGAGGAGGCTCGCGATGTGTTTGGACAGTTCATACGTTGGGGCACTGCAGCAAGACACTATAGGTCTGAGAGGAATACCCGGTTTATGGATCTTTGGTAATCCGTAGAATTGTGGTAGTTGACAGCCAGTACCACGCAGAAGATGGTGAGTCGCGGTCGGGATCTTCTTATCTTTAAGCCATGCGTGGACAAGTTTATTAACATTTGCTTCCAGACGTTTCAAGACTTTAACGGGAGGATCAGGTAGAGGTTCATATACGTTAGGATCGAGTAATAGGGCCAAGGCTTTCTCTCGGTAGGCTGATCGGTCCAGCACAACAGTCCGGCGTCCTTTATCCGCAGGAAGTACAACGATGGAGTTGTCTTTTCTTATAGATGACAGGGCGGCACGTTGGCGGTGGTTGAGGTTTGGGCACGTTTTTCGAGTGTTGCGGAGGACTGCGGCAGTCTTGAATCGGATCTCGTTGGCAGTTTCTTCGGGAAGGTTGGTAATACTGGCTTCTATGCCCATAGCGAGCTGTGTGATGGGAGGTTTCGATGGTATAACGGCGAATTTCATACCGTTTGATAAAACACTCAGCTGCTCGTTGGACAGTTGTTTGTTACTTAGATTCAAGACGAAAGAAGTCGTGTCGTCTGAACGAGTGTTCGTCTTTAAGGAGTTAGTTTCTATGCTCAAGTTTATGAACTTGCGCTGTTGGCGTAAACGGTAGGTATCCGAGGTCTGACTAGCCCGATGGCAGATGGTATGTATAAGGTTTGTAAATACAATAGGCGAGACCTTACCTTGTATATGTTGTAACAGTCTGGACTTGTTGTAGTCAGCGTTCCTGATTTCATGGTGGAGATGGGATATCCATAAATTTAACGTGCGCAGGCTGAAGTTAAAGCAGGCACGATCCATATGAGAGTTGTGGAACGGGGCTTTGTATCGGAACCCTTTAGGTATAATTCGATTGCTTTTGCATCTGTGGGCGAAGCGTAAATGTTGCCTGTAGCGAGCTATTGAGAGGAAGCATTTTTGCAACTGTGCACAATCGTTGTAGGTATTATGGCCATAAAGTGATCGAATAGTGACAAATGGGCCTGGAGTACTGGGGTCCATAGTTTAACAGATATTTATTTAAAGTATACCCAGTAAAATAAAATAAAATAAAATATTTCCAGAAGCTTTCGGAACTCGTGTCCCTTTCTCAACTGACAGAATTTTTAAATACATTACAAGCAAACTGTGGCACGTTACTCATTCGTCATTGTTGTAGCACGGACGTGTGCTGCCTTGCGCCAGTGATCATCCATCAATAAAACGGTTGTCTCCAGGATTGGATGTATACGCATGCCTTTCTGGCGATTTAATGCCTTAGGGTTGTTCATTATGTTTAGTGACTCTAGCCATAGGCGGTGGCGAAAGTGTCGCGCGTGGTCCACTATCTCAAAGTCGCGCTTGGGGTCAAGATCGTGGTTGGTAGCCCAAAAATGTTCTGCAAGCGCGGACTGGTCAGTTTCGGCAAGCCGGATTGCTCTGTCGTGTTCCGTGAGGCGATCCTGGAGACGTCTCGATGTCTCACCTACGTAGCAACTGTTACAGGCCCTACAGGTGATACGGTACACTACATTGCTGCGTAAGACAGGTGTGACAGGGGTCTTCACACTGGAGACAAGTGAACGTAGGTTCCTACCTGGTAATTGTACACATTTTATGTTGTAACTTCTCAGGATCTTCGAGATACGTCCTGACACTCCTGGATAGTACGGAATGTAGGCGGATGATATGCCGACTTGCTTCGGAGGTCTTGGGTTGGAAGTAAGCTCTTGTGCCTGTAACAAGCCATTCCAGCACCGACACAATTAGACGTAACGAGATCTCCCGTGTGAAGGCGGACTTAACCAGATGCGGTTATCCATCCCATGTACTAAACAGATGCTTGTTACAGGCACAAGAGCTTACTTCCAACCCAAGACCTCCGAAGCAAGTCGGCATATCATCCGCCTACATTCCGTACTATCCAGGAGTGTCAGGACGTATCTCGAAGATCCTGAGAAGTTACAACATAAAATGTGTACAATTACCAGGTAGGAACCTACGTTCACTTGTCTCCAGTGTGAAGACCCCTGTCACACCTGTCTTACGCAGCAATGTAGTGTACCGTATCACCTGTAGGGCCTGTAACAGTTGCTACGTAGGTGAGACATCGAGACGTCTCCAGGATCGCCTCACGGAACACGACAGAGCAATCCGGCTTGCCGAAACTGACCAGTCCGCGCTTGCAGAACATTTTTGGGCTACCAACCACGATCTTGACCCCAAGCGCGACTTTGAGATAGTGGACCACGCGCGACACTTTCGCCACCGCCTATGGCTAGAGTCACTAAACATAATGAACAACCCTAAGGCATTAAATCGCCAGAAAGGCATGCGTATACATCCAATCCTGGAGACAACCGTTTTATTGATGGATGATCACTGGCGCAAGGCAGCACACGTCCGTGCTACAACAATGACGAATGAGTAACGTGCCACAGTTTGCTTGTAATGTATTTAAAAATTCTGTCAGTTGAGAAAGGGACACGAGTTCCGAAAGCTTCTGGAAATATTTTATTTTATTTTATTTTACTGGGTATACTTTAAATAAATATCTGTTAAACTATGGACCCCAGTACTCCAGGCCCATTTGTCACTATTCGATCACTTTATGGCCATAATACCTACAACGATTGTGCACAGTTGCAAAAATGCTTCCTCTCAATAGCTCGCTACAGGCAACATTTACGCTTCGCCCACAGATGCAAAAGCAATCGAATTATACCTAAAGGGTTCCGATACAAAGCCCCGTTCCACAACTCTCATATGGATCGTGCCTGCTTTAACTTCAGCCTGCGCACGTTAAATTTATGGATATCCCATCTCCACCATGAAATCAGGAACGCTGACTACAACAAGTCCAGACTGTTACAACATATACAAGGTAAGGTCTCGCCTATTGTATTTACAAACCTTATACATACCATCTGCCATCGGGCTAGTCAGACCTCGGATACCTACCGTTTACGCCAACAGCGCAAGTTCATAAACTTGAGCATAGAAACTAACTCCTTAAAGACGAACACTCGTTCAGACGACACGACTTCTTTCGTCTTGAATCTAAGTAACAAACAACTGTCCAACGAGCAGCTGAGTGTTTTATCAAACGGTATGAAATTCGCCGTTATACCATCGAAACCTCCCATCACACAGCTCGCTATGGGCATAGAAGCCAGTATTACCAACCTTCCCGAAGAAACTGCCAACGAGATCCGATTCAAGACTGCCGCAGTCCTCCGCAACACTCGAAAAACGTGCTCAAACCTCAACCACCGCCAACGTGCCGCCCTGTCATCTATAAGAAAAGACAACTCCATCGTTGTACTTCCTGCGGATAAAGGACGCCGGACTGTTGTGCTGGACCGATCAGCCTACCGAGAGAAAGCCTTGGCCCTATTACTCGATCCTAACGTATATGAACCTCTACCTGATCCTCCCGTTAAAGTCTTGAAACGTCTGGAAGCAAATGTTAATAAACTTGTCCACGCATGGCTTAAAGATAAGAAGATCCCGACCGCGACTCACCATCTTCTGCGTGGTACTGGCTGTCAACTACCACAATTCTACGGATTACCAAAGATCCATAAACCGGGTATTCCTCTCAGACCTATAGTGTCTTGCTGCAGTGCCCCAACGTATGAACTGTCCAAACACATCGCGAGCCTCCTCTCGCCTCTTATAGGTAATACATCTCACACCGTTAAAAACAGCAGTGAATTCATTAACACCATTAAGGACATTTCAATCCCTGATAACTCTGTCATGGCATCATTTGACGTGGTTTCTTTATTCACCTCGATTCCCGTCCAACAGGCCGTGCACTGCGCCAGAAGGCTCCTTGAGAGCGACTTAAGCCTCCAATCCAGGACGTCACTATCCACTGATGACATCTGTACCGCCCTCAACCTATGCCTCTCTAGCAGCATCTTCACCTTTGAAGACTCACTCTACAAACAAGTACATGGCACTGCTATGGGTGCCCCTGTCAGTTCCGTAGTAGCTAACATCGCCATGGAAGATCTGGAGAAGCAGATACACCAGAACCCACCTACACCTATTACAACGTGGTGTAGATATGTCGACGATATTTTTACCATAATACCACGTGGTTCTGAAACGGTACTACTAGAATACCTCAACTCTCTATCCAATTTCATCAAGTTTACCGTAGAATCAGAGGTGGACGGTTCGCTCCCGTTTCTGGACGTGCTAGTGCATCGCGTAGGCCCACATCTAGAGACCTCAGTATACCGCAAACCCATGTGGTGCGGTCAATTCACCAACTACGGGTCCGGCCACGCTCCAAGCCATCTCAATAGCACTGCCCGCACCCTGTTCTCCAGGGCCTGGAGCCATTCCAGCACCGACACAATTAGACGTAACGAGATCTCCCGTGTGAAGGCGGACTTAACCAGATGCGGTTATCCATCCCATGTACTAAACAGATGCTTGTTACAGGCACAAGAGCTTACTTCCAACCCAAGACCTCCGAAGCAAGTCGGCATATCATCCGCCTACATTCCGTACTATCCAGGAGTGTCAGGACGTATCTCGAAGATCCTGAGAAGTTACAACATAAAATGTGTACAATTACCAGGTAGGAACCTACGTTCACTTGTCTCCAGTGTGAAGACCCCTGTCACACCTGTCTTACGCAGCAATGTAGTGTACCGTATCACCTGTAGGGCCTGTAACAGTTGCTACGTAGGTGAGACATCGAGACGTCTCCAGGATCGCCTCACGGAACACGACAGAGCAATCCGGCTTGCCGAAACTGACCAGTCCGCGCTTGCAGAACATTTTTGGGCTACCAACCACGATCTTGACCCCAAGCGCGACTTTGAGATAGTGGACCACGCGCGACACTTTCGCCACCGCCTATGGCTAGAGTCACTAAACATAATGAACAACCCTAAGGCATTAAATCGCCAGAAAGGCATGCGTATACATCCAATCCTGGAGACAACCGTTTTATTGATGGATGATCACTGGCGCAAGGCAGCACACGTCCGTGCTACAACAATGACGAATGAGTAACGTGCCACAGTTTGCTTGTAATGTATTTAAAAATTCTGTCAGTTGAGAAAGGGACACGAGTTCCGAAAGCTTCTGGAAATATTTTATTTTATTTTATTTTACTGGGTATACTTTAAATAAATATCTGTTATACTTGGTATGTATTCGCGACCTGTAAATTGTCATATCGGTCTCTAGTCTGGTTATTTCATAGTATGCTCGCATCATACGTATTCATTTCGATGCTCCACTTCATGCGTTGGCGTCTTCTTCCTTCCTGGGTAGTCACAAGCGCAGTTGCGTAGGAAGCACTTCCAGTTGGTGGGGCTGGATGGTCTTGCCCTTCTCTTGTGGTTACGGGTCTGCGCGGTAGCACAGTGGTTTCGTCACCGTCCTCCCCACACCTAGTGGAAAGACCCAGGTTCGAATCCCGTCGATGACGCAAAGAACTTTAGTGGGCTTTTTTCACTCCGTGGCTGAGTTAGTCGGTCTCAGGCGTAGATAGAGGTTTTTTTCCCACACAAACTGGGTTTTTTTTCGCCCAGCAAAACAGGCAAATCGACCATAGAACACACGCAATTTACAGACAAAATAAATATGGGTAGATGTAATCATTTACAGGGGACCCTAATATCATAATTTGGTTGGTTGATTGCGGGGGACAGTGCCGCTTGCTGCACTGTTTTGCTCGGGAGACTGTCTCCAACTTTTCGAGCCGACCCCTCTGCCTAAGGTCTGAACGAAAATGACTTTATTCTGCGCCACACTCGATGCAGAATGATTAACATTTCTCTGCGTCATCATCCATCTATGGAGGTGGACTTGTTTAGGTTTGACTTATGTCCAGTGAGTTTATTCCTGGTGAGTGACACCAGATGGCGCCACTATCTACCTCAGTCGTTTATTATTATTATTAGCCATGTGGTGCAAGGAAGCCTAAGGCTTATTCTGCACCAGCCAAAAAAAAAAAAAAAAAAAATTCTCGACTTACCCTAAGAGAGCGACAGAGAGAGAAAGAGAGAGAAGTAGAAAGGAATCACCAAGAAAGAAAAGAATGATGATATCCTGATGCTCTACTGTTCATCAATATCTTCTGCAGAGATATTGACACAAGTACAAGGGATAGATAGTACAGAGATAGTAAGAATACGCAAGTACTGTGGTTGTATACACTTTGTAAAATTGATATCATGATTATAAGAACGAAAAATGTCATGCAATGTTAAAATATAATAAATAAAAGTTTTTAAATTCGTATAAAAATATTAGTTTATGTATTAGCATAATACGTCATGTATTATGCTAATACATAGTCATGTATCAATCAGCTTAAGTTTTTTTTTTTTTTAAATCTGCAGAGAAATCCATTTAAAATAATGCTTCTCTCTCTCTCTCTCTCTCAATTTTAATTTTGCTGCTAACTAAAATCTATTGCAAAAAATATCAGGTCAAAAGCTTGTTTAGTCTTTGAGCTTTTTCGGACAGAGGGACATAATAGAGATATCCCGCTCGCACAAAAAAAAATTGTAGCCAGGTTATAGATTTAAAAGGATCCTGATAACTCTTAAATCTCCGCAGATATACTACTTGTGTTTGCATAACATGACCGATTAGTATAGATGGACTTGTGTTTGCATAACATGACCGATTAGTATAGATGGACTTGTGTTTGCATAACATGACCGATTAGTATAGATAGACTTATGTTTCCATTGTGGAGTAGTAGCTTTCATACTTAATTTCGAAGAGTCGATGAAAAGCTTACAATTTTCTGGTTTATGTTCTTTGTCAAGGGCATCAAGCAGTCCATCAGCATCATTACAGAAGAAAAGATTATCTTCCATACCAAATTATGATGAAAGCTCTTTTATGTTGTTCACAAATATAGGTATATAGATATAGGTATATCTTTTTGCAGTAAATCCATTCCTTCAGCCTAGATCCCAAAACCTCTGGCAGTGCCCCACAAGATCACTCAAATCATTTTGAGTTATAAGATGGGGCTTGTTTGGGACTTGGAATTTGTATTTTGATTCAGAGCGGGTATGGACTATATCCACTGGGTTATCTGTTTCTCTTCTCTAATTACTAAGTTTCTGGATGAATAGGAACAGGTAGTTCGCTACTCTCATTAACTATTCTAATGGCTGGGGGTATATTTGGACACATTTTTTTTTCTGTCTTTCCCTTTCCCTTTCCGTTCTTCAATTTGAGTTATGTAAATATAGCAGTTGTCTCTTTTTCTCTCAGCACTATAGGAACAGGGAATGGCAGTGATACTTTTCAAGGTATGGCAGTGTTTATTTTCCAAACAGCCTGAGACACGAAGCACAATTAGTACAGCACAAAAAAAAAAAAAAAGATATTAGGGTCCCCTGTAAATGATTATATCTACCCATATTTATTTTGTCTGTAAATTGCGTGTGTTTTCTGGTCGATTTGCCTGTTTGCTGGACGAAAAAAACCCCACTTTCTGAGGGAAAAACCTTGTTGTCTACGCCTGAGACCGACTAACTCAGCCACGGAATGAAAAAAGCCCACTAAAGTTCCTCGCGTCATCGAACCCGGGCATTTTCCACCCGAATTAGTACAGCACATATGAAGGAGCCCACTTCATGTCTCGATCACCAAATTTACGACCAAAATAAAGCTGATATGCTTTCAAATGAACGTTACAGACCGCCTTTGAGATTTCATTATGTAATCACCGTACACATACCAAATGTAATTAACGTACCAATGTGACAATTCAGAAGCACGTTCAATTGCAACCAACGCCAAAAACTATTAGACAGCGCAAGTTTACTAATAAGCAACAACATTAAGTCACACACTTATAACTCCGACTAATTGATCTGTCTGAATGGCTTACATACATATCAGCATCTTTATATATCAGTATGACATGTAGGGAGCAGGTTCGGGTAGGAGAGTTCTTAAACTACTGGAAACTGACCATTGCAGCAAGATCTAGAAAATTTGGACCCAAAAACTCCTTAATCTGCAGTATAATTAAAATGAACAGACAGACCAAAATCTAAGTACTGTACGTAGAAACTAACATATCGAAGAAATATTTTACGAAAGCAGGATGGTATTAAAAAACGAGCTGCACATTACAAATTATCATTAAAAAACACAGTGCCCACCATATTTGTATTGAAAAAATTTTTCATTATTGTTCAGTGTTATTTTAAAGTTGAACGCTGTTATTGCTTGCATTTACTGGCAAAAATCATTCATCAATTAACCAGGTCTGAAAATATAAAATAATAGCATAAATGAGATAAAATTTGAACAATGCTCTCCTCAGAACAGCTAGTAGCTGAGACTTCATTTTTTTAAACTTAAAATGCAGAGAAATAGATGCAAAAGCTATCTCAAGCAAGATTTTATAGAAAGTTTATAGATATAAACGTTATATAATTGGAAATTTTTAAATACTAATAAAATATAACTTAAATAGTTAAGATATGAAGAATGCAATGCCATTTTAAATCAACATTAATCGAAAAGAGAAGGTAGCACTTTCCGATACAGCCTATAGTTAATGAATTGATATATATATATATATATATATATATATATATATTATGTGAGGTAAAAGTTAGGTAAAAGTAATAAAAATAAATAAATATGGCTATGTAGCTATCATTAGAGGTAGCAAATGCACATCCTCCACATGATGCCTAATTATATCTGATAATTAAAATAAATATGATATTTAAATATAATCATCAGCCAGTAGTACGGCAATAATGCAGAGCGAAATGAAACGCAAAATAATATAAAATAAACAAACAGGGAAGGGAAAGTAGAGTTAATAGGACAAAAAGGTAGTCGATAATCCCCTGTATAATTTAGTCAATTAAGTCATTAAACCCAATTAATAAAAAACGATATAAATTTAAATAATGCCAATTATAAATAATTTAGCGGTACCGCCCTTGAAGGTACCAGTTCCAAAAGACGTGAAATATCACCAAAAAAGGGTTAAAGAAACTACCATATATATATATATACATATATATATATATATATATATATATATTAGAAGAGGAAGCACTGCTTCATTCCATTCCACTAAAATTTTAAAGCCTTTTCCAGAAAGTCTGTAAATCTCTGGAAGGTTTATAAATAATATGAAATGAATATGAAGTGAATTAACGAATAATAAATATTATTCGTTATAATTCACATTACTATGCCATCAGATGGCAGCACAGTATAATGCCACAGGTTATCATTGATTTAAGTACGTCGGCACTACTGTATAAAGTTCGGAATTGCCAGCAGTCAAGAATTACCAAATATAGAAAATTCGGCAATAATAATAAATTATAACAAAAGGTTTAAAAACGCGTTTTTTTTTATTAATCGTATAAATCATGAATCGGAAGTCGAAACCCTTAAGTCTGTAATCAAGTCATAAAGGAGGTTAGGCAAGTTAAAGGCAGATTATGAGAAACCTTACACAACCATATGATTACAAACCAGACCCCATTTCTAGTCCACATGATGAGCTGTTTTCCATTCAAATCGATCGACAGCAGCTTCGTCAAGCCATCAACTCGCTGCGTCCGTCATGCACCGCTGGCATCGATAAAGTCCCGCATTTCATCGTAAAGTGCCTCAGTCCATATATCCTTGATCCTCTGCTCTACTTGTTCAACTCCATCCTCTCTCATAGAGTGTTTCCTGCATCCTGGAGCAAATACAGTCTTGCCCCACTACCTAAAGTTCAACTACCAAGCCAGCCGAAGCACTATAGACCGATTTCCACTTCATCCACGCTCCTAAAGCTACTGGAAAAAGTCCTTCTTCCGCATATAACACGCCATCTTCTTCCACAATCATCAAAACAACTCCATTATGTTCTCCCTAATAGATCAACTGTCTCCAACCTTCTGGCAGTCCAAACGGAAATTTTAAATGCATTTGAGGCCAAATCAGAAATGGCGGTTGTTTATGCCGATATTGAAGCTGCTTTTGATAGCCTCAACATCTCAGCCCTTCTGAATCTCCTAACCAATTTCTTTCGGATCAAAGGTGACGTTTTCGCTTTTCTGCACTCGCTCCTCCGGAATAGAACAGTGTACCTCACTCATCATAAGCTCTGCTATACCCGATCCATCAATGCTGGTGTGCCGCAAGGTGGCGTTTTATCGGGGTTACTTTTTACCGCCCTCCTTATTCCATTTGTGTGTAACAGAGATGATGTCATTACCTACGCCGACGATATAAAGTTCCTAACGGAAATACCACCATCAGCCGACAGGGGAGTGATCACATCGGAAATCTGTAATAAGATCACAGCTTTCTCTAACCACCTCATCCATTTCGGTCTCAAACTGAACCCCCAAAAATCCGTTATTATGGTTTTTTCTCTGAAGAAGTGTCCCACATCCATACAACCCTCACTGCAGGGTGCAGTTATTCCAAGTGTTACTAAACACAAAGATCTCGGTGTAACCTTCGACCCAAACCTTAGGTTCAACTGTCACATCGAATGTGTTCTACGCAAGATCAACCGAATGCGCTGGATTGCCCGTCAACATCTTCTTCATAACACAGACGCAAGAACCACAATCAGATATCTGGAAACCATTGTGTATCCTACCTTTCTGTATGCCTCTGAAATATGGGCATCCGCAGTACCTTCTCTCATGAAGCCCATCTTCGCCAGTGAATACTGGATGTTGAAGTGGGCAACCCACAAACATCGACTCCCCCCTCAGCAGAGGACCACCAGCATGGCCGACCAACTCCAAATCCCGCGGCTGCCTCAAATAATCAGCATGAGGAGAACTGCGACCACAGTCAAAATGCTGGTTGGAAAAATCAACTCCCCTGACTTCTGGGATATATGCCAGTGGCATGTTCCACTTCCTTCCTTACGAGCCACCCCTCTTCTTCAGCTACAACGGAACAGGCTGAAGATCAGTGACAGATTCCTACCTGGACAAGTACTTCCTACAGTACAAGCCCTGCTAATGATCGGAGTTGACCTGCAGAAATTCGCTTCTGATCGCAATTACAGGCGCTCGTTGGCCGAACTTGTTCCCCTTTTGTTTGGCCCCTGATGTCGACTCATACTGAAAACTCCATCTACTATCTCCTATGAGGCGCATAACGGCACGTCGCAGGCAAATCGACGAACTGTCTCACAAGAAAAGACGATACCGAACATCAATTTGGCACTGTGAAAAATTCTGACTCGTGTGAATATGCTTAAATATGTGCTTAAATATTATGCACATACCTTGGTGTACTGTCTGCCTCACAACTATACATACTCGTATCTATTGAATGGCTAATGCTACGTTTTTAATTGTTATGTAATCTTTTATACTGCAAATTCTTATACTGTACATATTTTTATATTACCCTATATCATTGTCAAGCCCCTGGCCTCCTGGCTGTGGCGGGCACATTATTGTATCTGTATCTTTACTGTACAATAAAGATTTTCTTCTTCTCTTGCAAAAACTTCTATGTTAATATTAATATTAATAAATGGTGAAGAATGGTGAATTAATGAATGAAGGGGCTGAATCACATTGGGCCACTTGATGTCTATGGGTTAACTGTTAATGATTCTGCTCAGGTTGCGGACAAATTGAATAAATATTTTGCATCTACATTCACACATGAGGAATTCTTTAGGGAAGGGGATGCCAGAAGTTTATCAAACTCTAACGAGGAGCTAAATGGCTGTGATAACTGAAAGGAAAGTGGAGCAGAAATTGTTGAGGATAGACATAAAAAAGGCACCTCGGGCGGATGGATTCTCTCTCCACTTATATTAAGGGAGGCAGCAAAGGAGATAAGCAAACCCTTGGTCATAATTATGAGAGCATCCTTGGATTCAGGTGAGGTCCTTATGGACTGCAGAAGTGCGAATATATCCCCAATTCATAAAGGGGGATCAAAGGCAACATGAGTAATTACAGACCTATTAACTTAACGTCTGTTCTAAGGAAAATAATTAAATCACTGTTTAAAGAAGCAGTGCAGGATACATTTGGACAGGCATACAATTATACTGCAATCACAGCATCGATTTGTCAAAGGGCGGTCTTGTCTAACAATCTGATAGGGTACTATGATGTGACCAAGGAACTGGATAAAAAAAATAATTTTGATATCCTATATTTGGATTTCAGGAAGGCTTGAAACTGTTGCACATAAAATACTACTGTACAAACTGGAGCAATGTGGCATTAAGGAATAGTTACTGCTATGGATAAAAGGATGATTAAGTGGAAGAAGACAGAGAGTGGTTAGCAATGAGCACTGCTCTTCATGGACTAATGTTATTAGCGGAGTTTCCCAGGGTTCAGTGCTCGGTCCATTGTTGTTTTCAATATCTATGAACGGTACTGATTAAAGTATATTAGGCTTAATGTCTAAGTCTTCATATGGTACAAAGGTTGGCAGGGTGGTTAACGACAGGGTGGTTAACTGCAAGAGGAACTAAAAAAAAAAAATGAACTATTGTCTAACCAATTAGGGTCACCTGGAAAGTAACTATCAACCACCCATGTGTATTGTGTCTGTAAATTGCATGTGTTCTCTGGTTGATTTACTTGCTTTGCTAGACGAAAAACCACAGTTTTTTCGGGTTTTGGGGGAGGGGGCTTTGCTATCTACGCTTGAGACCAACTAACTCAACCACGGAGTGATAAAAGCCCATTAAAGTTCCTCGCGTCAACGAAGGGATTCGAACCCGGGCCTTTTCCACCCGGTGTGGGGAGGACCGTGACGATACCACTATGCTACCCGCTCAGACATACAACAAGATATAAGAAAATTGGGTCGATAGGCTCAGAAATGGCAGTTGAAGTTTAACATTGACGAATGCAAGCTACTACACATGGGTAGGTAACGCCAGAGTAACTTATCAACTGTGTAGTACTACACTCAAGGTGTGGAAGGTAGTGGAGAATGAAAAGTCCTGGGGGTAGTTGTGCAGTCAGACATGAAATGCTCTGATCAGTGCAGACATGCTGCCAGAACAGCTCATGGGGTTTTGTCAATGATATACACAAATTTTGCTAGCAGGGATAAGGAGGTGATTATCCCTTTGTATAAGGCCATGGGTAGGCCGCATCTTGAGTATTATTTGTATACAGGTATGGAGGCCCCACTTCAGAAAGGGTGTAGATCTGCTGGAACGGGTGCAGAGAAGGGCAACCAGATTGGTGAAGGGAACAAAAGGGTATAACGGCTTCAGTTCTGCAAATTACAGCGTCTCGAGACCAGGCACTTGCGGGGGAGATCTCAATGAGGTGTTTAAAGCCTTGACTGAATCGAGTAAGGTGAATGGTAATGGTATTCTTCCGCTTACTGAGACTACACATGAGGGGGCATAAATTCAAGTTGAAGAATGATGGTTGCAGGATAGATGTGCGGAAGTTTTCCTTCAGCCAGTGGGGTGGTTGATTGTTGAAACAGGCTTCCATCTGTTGTGGAAGTGGATGGGTTGAATAAATTCAAGGGAGAACTACACAAATTCTTGGAGATTACGGATGGGTGAACTGTTTTTTATTTTATTTTTTGGCTGATGTTATATAAACTTGCTTTCTTGCATTATTTACTGCTACTACTACTACTATAACTACAGTACTCATTAGATATCAATACCGTGAGTAAATGATAATTTATAGTTAGAGTAGTTAGCATAATTGTATATACTAATGTGAGACAAGTATACATCATACAAATTTTATTCGACAATTAACACATTCAAGAATTTAGTTATAGAGGTTAGGAGTGCAGATAGCAACGTACAGTACCACATAATATATCAGGAGTGGATTTATATCCTGTATCGCCCTTATATGGGCACTCCTTCCCTCTTTCCCCCGACGTAGTGATACTGGAAATAATATTATGAACAGACGAGGAAATTGTAAACCAGTCTAATCTTTTTACACATTCGAAGTTAAACTTATGTACAAAGACAAGAATGGTTGCTTTATAGATTTAACTACTTATAAGCTTATTTCAGCAAGCAGTAAATAAGGTTATTGAGAATTATTTTATTTCCAGGTTGAGTGATAACCTTGAAAAATATACCTTTATTAAATAAAAATTTATATCTTTTCCAAAAACGGGATAAGCACAGAGCCATTATCTGAAGACCTGATATTTTTAACCTTCCTTTAAAAATAACAGCTTTATTCGTGTGTTATTAATGCATTTTACAAAAGCTATGATTTAATTCACTTACGTTTACTGCAACAAAAATTATAGCTTTATGGGGAAATTACTCGAGTTATTTGCAAGTTATTTCAAAACAGAAAGTATATGGTGAACGTAAACAATGCTTATAGTAAAAAGTATTTTGTGATTAGAGTCCCTCAGAGAGAGAGAGAGAGAGAGAGAACAAACAGTGTCGATTTTCTTTAATATTATTGAATGAGGCTGAAACACTTTAAGGGCTTAAGCCTCAGGCTGCGAGAGAATTAGACAACGCTTCACCAAAGAAGACTATTGTTACTTATTCTCAGTGGATACCATCACTCAGACGGCACCGTTCGGTGCCGTCTGAGTGATGGTATCGGCTGAGAAATATATGGTATCCTATTTTGACCACAGAAGTCAAATAGATGGTATAATGATGACAATATGATGCGTTTGCACCAACTTGTACGTTGTCTAATTCTCTCGCAGCCTGAGGCTTAACCCCTTAAAGTGTTTCAGTCTAACTTCACTTTATACACCATCAGATATCTCTCATATTGTGGAGTTATACTTCACAACTGTTTTGTCATTATTACATCACCAGGGTACCCAACCACCGAAGAAGGGCCAAATAGCCCCGAAACGGTCACCAGGGAGAGCCTGATGCTGCCCGGAGTTTCCAAGAATAAGTAACAACAGTCTTCTTTATCTACTGAGGAAGCGTTGTCTATTCGATGAGTGGTGTGAGTTGAAGGAGTTACTGTCCCTTTGATTCTTCTCCACCGTTTCTTTTCCTCTTCCACTCCTACTTTTTTGCATTTCTAAGTCTAATAGGGACAAGTGGATGGTATAGTTATTATTCCACACATATACAAAATAGCCTTGAAACGGTTCCGTCTGGGTGGTGGTATCCTCTGAGAATAAGAAACAATAGTCTTCTCTGGTGAAGCGTTTCTTATTCGAAGTAGTGCAATATCATGGCAACTCGTTGTGAAGGTATTCACAATATGAGATTTAACTAAAACGATGCCGTTTTTGCTAATTCAGAGTTTGCTGCGTACTAATATGATGCGTTTGCACTAACTTGAATATTGGATGAGGCTTATCGCAGTAGATTTACAACATGAATTTATAAAAGTACCACTCACGATGTAGACAAGTAGTCAAAGGCGAAAGTAGAGAAGCAAACGTGTTTGAGTGGACTATGGTTCAAGCGCATGTGACTGCTAAATAAGTTAGCGATTGTATTCATTGTTGAAATGATTAACTACAAATACCGCAGATCCGGTAGTCATACCGGAGTATAAATAAAATATTATTAGAGAGGCATAGCAGGAAAAAAAAGAGTTACTTCTTACAATTAGATGTGAATCTTCTTTTATTACAATTAAATAATAAACGCTTCCTTTACTAAAGTTACATCTTATTAACCACTCATCAATTGACTGACTACACTTCCTTCATAAAATTTCATTCCTATGATTGCAATGAGCCATACTGCTAAATTTCATAGCTATGTTTGCAGTAAGCAGCAACAAGCACTGAAGAAATGGTAAAAGTTCAAAAAATGAAACGTATGTTTTATACATTTCTTAAGAAATAAAATATAGATTTATTCTAACGCAGAAGTGCTCGTTTTGTTAAGTTTATGAAAGCTGTTTTAATATTGGTTCTTTATGTAATTTGCATAATAATTTGATAACTTGTCTGTGAAAGCAGCATGGAATCTTAACATTTTGTAATGTATTAAATTATTATTATAACAAAGAGTATATTGTATTATTATTATTAGTAGTAGTACTTGTACAATAAAGACTACTGTATTTTATTATTGTTATTATAAAATTTCATCACTAATTTGTATACAGACTATAGAACCAAAAGAATTTACCTTTTTTTTCCTTTTTCTTTTTTTTTTTGCCATAGATAAAAGACCACTAAAAGTGCTTGGCAAGTGAGTGTGTTCCAAATTAAATGTTAGAATTGGGGGGGGGGGGCTTATTTCCTTCGCGAAGCTATAAACTGTATTTTCCCCTATATACCTTATGTAATTTATACTGATGCAATTTTACATGCTGGTTTCCTTAATCAAATTTCTGACAGCATTAAAAGAACCAAAAAAATCTAGGTCAAACATAGTAAGACGCTTTACAAAGCCTCTTTCTCTTGAACAAGCTGATATATTCATACTTGTATTTCATCCAAATATTAACACTATTAATTTAATACTATGATGTGTGTACATATCATTGACAAGGAATTGGCAACATTCCTTGGCAAGTTAGCTGCCAATAGCTGTTTATAGATGGGAATAAGGAAGTAAAAGCCTCTTCTTTATAAAGCAGAATCAAAATTATGCAGCTCTACTAGGTTAAAAAAAATCTTATCATAAAAAATTTCTTGAAGGAAAGAAAGTCAATAATTCGTTATATTTTTTAAGTTAAGCAAATGAATTGTAAATCCGAAGGGGAAAAAATAACTAAAACAGTATTAAATAATGCTGAAACGTAGTGAACAAGTGCACTCAGTTTCATTGCTAAATATAGAATATAATTCTAAACTAGGGTCGTTATAAATGAGATCCACTTATATATTAAATATCACATCTGTCTTTGCACACATTTAGGTCGATGATTCTGCTAAGTGCAACGAAAGTTCGTTATTATAGTTAGGGCTAGTAGATGAACAATACAACGCTCTATAAGCTGTAATCATCATTACCACACACGTTCTGTCTTCCCGGTGTAGCTAAATGTAATCATCCATCATAATCGACCCAATTGCCAGGAAATTATTTGGTTCCGTTCACATATATGTTATTACTAGGATTAACCTTTCGGCTCTACGCAATATTTCGATCAAATCTTAGTAAGGCATAGCTTGACTCGCATTTCGAAATCTTGTACATGTTCAGAGACGAGATGAAAAGTTAAATTAGAGTGTTGAAAATTTTTTGCCTCCAGCAAGTATTATAATTCTAAAGTTTTTGTTACAAAACAAAATCAAGTGGCCATAAATTGCGTGCAAGCCATTCAAGAAAGAGACCAACTTGTCAGGAACGAGTTTGGCTCATCCTTTAAAAAAATTGATCACGAATTCGACCCACATTAGAACAGAAACATTGTCCTAATATCATAGGTGTTCAACGTCTTTATGTGAAAATTCGTAGCGATGAAGTTAAGCACTAGGTATGTTTCTGTTGGGAATGACTGAATAGTAACGATATTCTGTTCTATTTTAAGCTCTTGAAATTAATGACTGATAAAACAGACAAGCTCTCGATCAGTCTGATGATTCGAAAGGCAATAACTGTTAACAGTATTCATTGTAAGTTGTATCAGAAACCATCCTTTATTACCCCGGCATGGTTCACAAGTCAGAAAGAGAGAAATCTGGCTTCGAATCTTAGAAATAGTACATAATAGATTTGCATGAATTGGTTTTAGTACATTCTTTAGTTTTAGTATTTTTAGAAACAACATGCAAAACATATTTTTAAAAAACCAATTTTTTAAAAATTAGTTTATATAAACTAATTTTAAAAAATTGGTTTTTTTAAATATGTTTTAATATGTTTTAAAACATATTTTCTAAAAATATATTTTCAAAAACAAACAAACAAAAACAAAAAACAAAACATATTTTCTAAAAATTAAAAAAAATATTTTTTAATTAAAAAATTAAATTACTTTATATGTGTTAAATATGTTTAACATAAAATTTATTTTCTAAACAAGTTTACGTTTTTTAAAATATGCTTGCATATTTTGGTAAGTATGCAGTTTTTTTTTTTTTTTTTTAAATACTAAAACCAAAGATATAAAATCTACTCAAGCCTATCACGAACTTTTTCTTTTAACTACTTTCTTCATGTTTCTGATCCTTTCTAATGCTAATTTTCTTCATGTTTCCAATTAAATTACTTCATAACATATCTGGATGGTACAGCAGGGGACAGCGCCATTCAAAAGTGCTTGCTAAATCACGCTGTTAATTTTTAAAACTAGAAGTCTGTGTATAAAACTGCATACTGTTATTTTATAAAAATTAGTGCATAAAAGATAAGTTTTTAAATTGCACATAAGACGGTCTTCACTTTAATAATAAACTTAAAAGGCAGACACGCCTGTCTCTCTCACTCTCTTTGTTGCCACACTCTTAAAGTTGCTCTATTTGGATAAATAAACGAAATAATCTCGAGCATCATATCTGGCACGAATGCGTAGGTTACCAATAATTGAACTACATTTTTCCAACATTTTATAACTAGCTAATGCACTTCGCTTCACGTAGGTTGCAATAATACGACCTAAAATGCTCGACGATTTCTCTAATATTTCTTTCATTTACCTTTATGGTGCTATCTTCCGTTTAATAATATCTCAAATTCAGTATAAATTAAGGGAATGCATGAAATCGCGTCTAAAATGTCTCTCCCCCTAGACGTCTAAGCGTCTAAAAAACTCCCTAGACAATGGGAAATACAGATACCGAGTTCATACATTTGACCAATGGCCATAAAAGTTAATCACGTAAAGAAATTTAAAGACTTTTATTATTATTATTATTATTTTAATTTTATTTTTTGAGAATTATTGTTAATAGATAACGGTGTCTTTACAAAGAGTACCAATTCTAATTTGAAATTTTAATAGCTCGTTAATTAATGCGCTTAAAAATAGCTTCCATGTGCATACAATATGCTATGCGCCTGGTGGTTATTTTTAAGCGGGTTATTTTATTTTTAATTATTTTTTATTCTTTAGCATATATGTTGGGTTGCCACCCATCACGCTTTACTGGGATGGACCCAGTTTTAAACTTTTTTCCCATATTCCGATTTATTCTCAAAATTATTTAAACGGCAATAGACAGAATTTAATCAGCTTTAATTGGTTGTTAATAAAATATGATTTTTTTTTTTTTTTTTTAAGGTAGACTATCACAACCAAGGGCGGATTCGGGTTTGGGAAGGGAAGGGACACACATATCAGTGACATCATATAGGATGCCAAACATTTTTCTCTGTATACTTTTTTTAAATGTTTCAGGTTCAATTATTAAGTTTTCAGAAGTGAAGAAAATATTGGAATATCATTAATATGATCTTAATATAAATTCCAACTGCCGCGAATTCGCAAGATAAGGACAAGTGGAGTGGAGGGGGAAGAGGCGCCTAACCTTTGTGCCCATCCTCCCTTGATCACAATCTAAAAAAAAAAAAAAAACTGTGGGGCTTCATATCAGCCCCTATTAGCAACGCCAGTGCGTAAATGGTACATTTAATTACGAAAAATATGTAGACTGATGAACAAATTAGATTAAGTGTAGATTCCGTAAGAGTGGAACTACAGATTAGAATCCATCTCAATAAAAAAAAATGGTTTTGAATTTGTATATGTTGTTAGAATGCAACCGAAATTAATATAAGCTGCGAAGACAAAAAAATATATATATATTCATTTAAATTCTAAATGTTTAGTCTGCTATAATATTTGTGTAATATTATTATAAAATAAAATTGTACTAAATTTTCTTTTTTTTTTTTTTTTTTTATGTGAACCCCAAACACGAGAGGTATTAGAACCTATAGTACTTAGTACCGTGCTTGGGTTTGAGGTTAAGAAGACGAAAGAAGATATTTGTTGACATTGGACTTGAACTTCTGTAGATTGTAATTTTCAGGAAATACGTATGAAGGAAGGTTGTTCCAGAAAACGGCAGTTGAATGAATAAATGAGGCAGATGAAAAGTTGGTTCTGTGGGTTTGAAGTTGGACAGTAAATGGATATTGGCTAGTGGCGGCACGTGTTCGGACTGTTTTGAAAGAGAGAGCAGGAATTATAGAAGCCAATTCAGAAGAACAGTGCCCATGGAAGTATCTGTAGAAGAGGCATGCAGCAGAAACAGTGCGTCTATGAGACAGCGAGTGGAGAGACTCTGTTAGAGATGAATCATTAATTAACCTAACTGCCCTCTTCTGAATGGAATCAAAAAGCCTGAGAGAGGTTTTGGGGGCACCACCCCAGATGTGGGAACAATATTCCATGGCAGGGCGGTTTTGCGATTTATACAGAGTGAGCAGCTGTTTGGAAGAAAAGTAACGCCGAGAGCGAAAGAGAAAACCAAGTTTTTTAGATGCAGAGAAAGCAATATTTGTAATGTGCTTGTGCCAAGAGAGATTAGAAGTGTAATATTATTATAAAATAAAATTGTACTAACTTTTCTTCTTCTTTTTTTTTTGTTTTTTTTTGGTACCACCTTTTTTGTTTTTGAAAGATGGTGGCCCTATACGTATGTAAAGTTTCATGGTCTTGGAGATACGGCGCTAACATATACTCTGTAAACTGGTGTGTGTTGGGAAACCTTCTGAGTCAGGGCCATGATACATGTTGATCCCTTCATACACCAAACAAATTGTAACTAAAATATCCTTTAATATGATAAATCACTATTTATACTGCGTAATAAATAAAACTGCACGAAATACAATAAGATAAGGCTATATACAATAACAATTATTAAACTGTAAAACATTAAACTGTAAAACATAAAAACACCCATATTTAATTAACATCTGGCTGAAATTTAAATATCCAGCAAACAAGTGGAATAACCGTGTGAGATCGGCAACCATGTGAAGACGACCGCCGTTCTTGTCACCGATGAATCTGACAACGAACTTTCTTCCCTCCCTTTTCATTTGTTATTGTTTTCCATCGGGTCGTATCACACCGCAGTACGAGTAACTCAAAGATAGGGTGAATGAGAACCTGTTACATAACGCATTTTTCGCACGAGATGTTCATCGCTTCTAACCAGCAATGATATTGTTGACCTTTTTCGTACCCCATGATAGCCACGAGAGTCGGTTTACATAGTATCCTTCCTGCCAAACATGTTCCTCAATAGCTAAAATCGCCTTTCTGAACAGCATCCACGTGGTTTCCAAAACGATGCTTAATGTTTCACTTTGCCTTGCTGATACAGCTCGCTTTTACATTCAGAACAACCAATTTTACAAATAATTCCATTTTATAATCCCATCATCCCATCTTATAAATCATCCCAATCATCAATTTAATTGGTGGAAATATAGCCTGCAATTTCTTTACAGGTAATTTCCTGCAATAGATATTATACTGTTTTAGTATTCTGGTTATTCTCTTCGAAACCCCAAAGTAAGATGGACTGCAAGTCCATCTTTAGAGACTTACAGCAACCCTTCACTCCTCGGTTAGTCGTCTCGGGCGAAAGATCGCATGGTTCCCCCCCCACCAATCCGCTGGAGGAGTTTTCCGCCTAGTAACAGGCAAACCGACTATGGAACATACACAGCCATACAAATAGGGCTCACACTTGGTAGTGGGAGCTACCCACCCACTGCAGAAACCAAAAAACGAGTATCAGATATCAGAATTTTCTTGCATTTTTATATTTCTACTTACAAAATCTAAGTGCCAATTTTTCATAATAAAAGTATTTTAATTTGCATTTTAATTGAAGACATGTTTCTATAGTCATAAAAGACTAATTCTATTTCAGTTTCAAAATTTTTATTGCCAAGGTGATTTGTGTAATTCGGATTTCGTTTGGTGAAGTATTGACAGTAAGGCGAAAAGAGGAGATTTTGCCTATTTGTCTATTTTGAAAAATACACAAAATATCTCGAA
Source organism: Mastigoproctus giganteus (assembly GCF_048544385.1). Taxonomy (NCBI): domain Eukaryota; kingdom Metazoa; phylum Arthropoda; class Arachnida; order Uropygi; family Thelyphonidae; genus Mastigoproctus; species Mastigoproctus giganteus. The sequence continues at coordinate 90,689,274 of NC_143588.1, read as the reverse complement.
GCACTGTCCTGAACTATCGAAAATTCAGTCCTATCTACAGAAATTCGTTTACTGCAGCAAGAGCACAAGAAAATATAAGATATAAGAAACTATCTTCCGCAGGATGACTTTCTTGATTTTTGCTTGTTATAAGAAGTTTCTTCGGAAATTAGGCGTGAGGAAACTCTCTCTCTCTCTCTCTCTCTCTCAGATTTATTATATGATAAGCAAAATCACTTTTAACGTGAAAACAAGGGACTGTTCGTGAATGACACAATCTCCTCAGAAAAGTAGTACCTTAGTCTCTCTTTACAATCATTTAAGACTCTTTGCAATAAAGAATGGCGTAGTCTAAAAGCTGACAACTTTTAAATGAACATCGTTCAAAAAAAGTTGTCATCTTCTTTTAGATATCGTTCATAAAGTTCTCAAATGCTTCCTCATTAATATAGAAATTCCTGCAAAATGAAAATTTAACAATCGTAATCGGAAAGCTATTATCGTGACTTCAAACAGCATAATGAACTTTACCGTGAAAAATAATTATTTCCGGGTTCAAGTAAACGACCACAATTACAGCTTTAAAACCAAGGGCGTCGAACAGTTTCAAGAAGAATAACTCGAGAACCTATATTTGTCATTGCTTCCAACAATACCTGAAGAGTTACTGAGATAACACCGAAACGTGCATTTTTTAAAAACCAGACATCACTTAAATAGAAATGCCTTTGTGTTTCAGCAAAGGTCATAGCCTATAACGGGGACAGCCGCCATTTTCTTCATCAAAAGGAGGTAGAAGTATTAACTTCGCATTACTTTCTCCAACACTTTTCGCGAATGTTTTATGCAGAAAATCACGTGACTGGGCCAAATAATTAGAGGGCTGTGCATGGAAAAGATAGTAAAGGGTGAAACCAGCGTAACGCCCTACACAGGGTCTCACTAATGGCAAAATGAGGAGTGTTTGAAGAAACGATGACGTCTCAGAAATGAAGGAAGTAGGTTAAACTAGGTCTTGAGTCATAATTGAGAAATGTGATGACACCAATATGATGAAAGACTGAGAAATATAATCGTTTACTGAGTTAAAAGTATGTTAGAAATTGCAAAGCTAATATATTCTGACAGATTCCTAAAAAGCATTTAACTATGTGCCGAAATTCTTGTAATATTGCATATTCAGACGCTGTTGAACATGAAGCGATAAAGCAAACTACACAGTTCTTTTTTAATTACACATCAGTATCAGCCAATGCTAGCATACAACGGAAGGTTGTCACCCTACCTTGCTAACGACAAGAAAGATATTTATCTTACCTCATGCATCGATATGTAGGCCAAGGGTAGCTTCTGTTTCGAGTGGCCTTCTACTTGACATATGCAAAATAGTTAAACTATTTCCACATTACAATAGAGGGCCTTAACTGGCTTTCTCAGTTATCAATAAGCAAAGATGTACCAAAGGTATATCACCATAAACTATAATTTATTTATTAGACTTCTTATAAGTATAAGCGTCGATTAAATGTTAATACAGTAACGAGTCCTACTTTAACTGAATCGCTACAAGCTTTCTAAATGAACACATCTCAGCCACAGCAGCGTATTAATTTCGAAGCTAAAAATCCAGTCTAAAAATCCGCACCCAGATCTAGAGCAAAGTAATCCACCCAAAAGCATCAATTATTTCGCTATGTTGAAGAAGCAATATTTGAAAACATTGCGAAACAAACAACGATAAATTTATACGTGATACTATCTTGTAAAGTCTAAGCAGAAACGCGTTTTGTTATTAAAGTTTTAATTATACAATAAATATCAATTTTAATAATAACGATAATTTCAATCGTTTCACAATACTATGAAATATATTTTGTTTATACATAAAAACTATATATAAATCTGTTTGTACATAAAAACTATATATAAATTTGTTTGTACATAAACCAGCTGTACAAAGAAACTAAAAATGATTTATACCTTCCAGATTATTATGAAAAAGACAAGTACATTCTTAGAGAGCCTTTATTTATTTTGACCAAGACTGTGCTAAGATCGAGCAGCGCTGATCAGTAGTCCTTTTAAATCGATACTACTGCTTCACAAAATGAAGGGACCCGTTTCTGTGGCTGACCGAAGGCAAAAAGAACAGTGCAATGTAACAAACAGCCCCAATCGGTCAAATGGCAGCGCAATACCACCTGCACTGTTAAATATGTAGTAATCATGAAACAGTAAAAAACTTCAAGGAAAATACAAATATCTCCATTTCCTACGATCCATGCGAAACAAGGTGAGTTTTGACATCCTCTTTGAACACAGTAGGAGCTGTAGGACGCTAAGCAAAACAGTTTCTGTTTTATTTTTTTAATATGATTTTTGTTTTGTTTAAAATATTAACAATATTATTTTTACGTTGTTAACATTGGTACTCTGTTGATTATGCGATGTGTTTTCATTATTTGATATGTTGTTTTATTGATATTAAACAACACATAATATCCACACTTATTCTGAATTATTGTAGAGCCTTTGAGGTTCAGATCAACCAGATACCAAGGTATAATCGCTGAAGAGTTCCATAAAATTTCACGTTTTGGAAAGAAAGATCATATTCATCCAAACAGAATAAACTTATTAAAGAGAAGAGAAATATATGCAACATTAGTAATCAGGAAAATGAAAACTACCGAGTAATAAATTATTCCAAGTTAAAACTGAGCTCAACAAATCAACATAATTAACAAACTTTTGTGTTGGTCTGGCACTAAGAGCATATTTCTAAAAGTTACAGAATTTTATAATTCAGTAACTTTTAGAAATATTACAGATTTTTAAAAGTTACAGAATTTTATGAAAGCTTTTTTTCAGTGTTTTATTTTCTTTTATATGCACTTTCCCCTTCCTTAGCCCTCACAGTAGTTATAATTAGTGTTATCCCGAAAACAAACCTGCTGCACTTAGACTTAAAGCACTAACTCAATCGTGGAATATAGAAATCGGCAATATATATCAGGACATGACACCGCCTGATCCACCGTGGACAAATATCCCTGCAATTTATGATGACTATTTCCAACAGTGGGGAAAGAACATCTTGTCTCCCTTCAATATCGCACAGTTACATGAAACGCATTCTTCTTCCAATTCACAGGCCTGTAAGATCTATACAGATGGATCAAAAACTGAGACCCAAGTGGGCGCTGCGGCAATCTACCCGTCATTCACTACTTCTGTCTCATTACCTGTAGAATGCAGTATCTTCACTGCTGAGCTTTATCCTATTAACTTGGCTCTAGATCACATTACTCAACTTCTAATTTCGTCTGCCATAATATACACTGACTCGCTCAGTGTTGTCTCTGCCATAAATAGTAATACCACCTCCTCTCACCCTGTTATCAAACAAATCCATTCTAAATTACTTTTGTGCAATGAGTCAAACCAAACTGTGACATTCTGCTGGATACCAGGGCATTCTGGTATAGCAGGAAATGAAAGAGCAGATCTTGCAGCGATCGAGCAGATCCTGCTGAGCTTTATCCTATTAACTTGGCTCTAGATCACATTACTCAACTTCTAATTTCGTCTGCCATAATATACACTGACTCGCTCAGTGTTGTCTCTGCCATAAATAGTAATACCACCTCCTCTCACCCTGTTATCAAACAAATCCATTCTAAATTACTTTTGTGCAATGAGTCAAACCAAACTGTGACATTCTGCTGGATACCAGGGCATTCTGGTATAGCAGGAAATGAAAGAGCAGATCTTGCAGCCAAACAACCAGATACCTCTATTTTACAGAATTGTCAAGTTCCGTATTCCGATTTCAAACATATCATCCGTAAAGCATGTTACAATAGCTGGTCACTGATCTGGAGAGGTTATCCAGGAAACAAACTGTACCAAATAAAACCAGAACCAAAGCTGTGGCTCTCCAGTTTCCGGAAAAATAGACGAGAAGAAACAATTTTAGGAAGGCTAAGGATTTTTTTTTTCTTTATTTTCTTTATTAACAAAGAACAGCAAGCGGCCCCTAGCCAGAAACTGGCAAATCCGCTATGTACATGCATAGATATATATACAATGATATATATATGATACAATATATAATGATACATACAATGATATATACATATAATCGTGTTAATTACAATGTTATAGGTGTGATGAACATGTATCATGTTCACAGAGCAAATCACATCACGTAATTAATCAGAAGTATTACTTGTGTCCCAGGAACCACAAGACAGCAGTCTTTTCCTATCCTAGGAAGAACGAAAACCGCACTCACTGAAGGTAGTGCTATATACCAATGGGTGTTAGCTAATCCTGTATCCACAGCTGCCCAAACTGGGGTACCAGCTAATAAAAAAAAAAAAAGAAAAAAAGAAAAGAGAATAGATGGCAGGCGATATCAGTTTCAAGAGGCTATAGACATTGCAGGTGTTGGGTTGGTTCCTTGTTGTTGATATGTTGATAAACTTGAGAAGAGTTGCTTTCTTTTAGTGAAAACAGTAGAGCAGAACCGTTGTAGAGCTGAGAACGATTGAGAATTTTCAGTCAGCGCCACTTCATTTCCTTCAGAGAAGTTGCTGACAGCAGCTTGTAATGTATTTCTGTCATCGTGGTACAGGTTGCAGCGATACAGAATGTGCGTCCAGGTTTCCTCAGCACCACACAAGCAGAGATTGGTGTCAGACAAGGCAAATTTAAATAGTTTGGAGTTGATGGAGCCGTGCCCAGTAAGTATATACGATGTTGTTAGGCTAGGAGAAAACCATTGGCGGACGCTCTTGTTGAGAGGGAAGGTAACTGCAGGAACAAAAGAGTGGGTGACTTGACCAGTAGTACTGGAATCCCATCGTGATTGCCACACACTGATAAGTTCATTCCAGATTCTCCGTTTCTCGTCTTTGATGTTAGCAGTTAAGTTGCATGAGATGCCGAGAATCTCGCCGGGAACTCCGTGCTTTAGACGATAGCATAGTCCTTTGAAAATTACATGCAGGTCTAGTGGTAAGACTCCAGCAAGGACCTGCAGAGCAGCAGAGGACACTGTCCTGCAGGCCCGGAGCATGGCAAGCAGCATAATCCGTTGAATGGAGATGAGCTTGGAACGGAGTTTAACATTAACGGCTCTATGGAACCAGACTCCCGAAGCATATGTTGTTATTGGTACGAATACTGCTGTATAATATAGTAAGAGAGTCTTCCTGTTTAGTCCCCAGTCCGATTTGGAAATTCGGATAACTGCTGCAGTGAACTTCTTAATCTTCGAGGCGAGGTGATTAATATGAGAGGAGAAGGTTAACCTGTCGTCTAAAATTACGCCAAGATGTTTTAATTCAGGAAAAAAAGGGATTTGCTTTCCGTCTATCTTTACATTTGGAGGTCTTCTATAATCTAACTTGCCTTTAAAAATCATCAGTTTTGTTTTTGAGGCAGATATTCGCAGTTTATGTATACTTGGAAGGCTAAGGATTCAAAATTGTGGTACCCCAGCTCCTGCAGGGCTTAATCCTGTCCAAGAGTGGGAAGGCTGGAGTCTGGACGGTATTGTTCTATCAGGATACGGCATTGTCCATTTCTTCTTTACTTCCTTTTCCCCACTCTTCCATGTTCCATCTTCTTTCTCTTCTCTTCCTTCCTCTTGGGCATAATCTTGTGTGACCCAACACCCATTGTTTTGCCGTAGTGTGCTGGCACAGGTGCAGTTGTTTGGCCACGTTCATCGGTGGTTTTCCTCCTCTTTCTTTCCTTTTTCTCTTTCTTCCTTCTTCTGCTCACTTCGCTTTCTCTTCCTCTCCTTCTTCATCTTCTTCTTATGGCTCATATTGTTTGCAAGGTATGCATACTTTGATGTCTGGGATCTGGTCATTGAGAGTTTGGGTCTGTATCTTGTCCCTCAGTATTAGGCTAAGGATTGGGAATACTCACCTCACTCACCTGTATCTATTAACTAATGACAGCGCTCCCCAATGTACATCATGCCAAGTTCAACTGACCATTCGCCATTTGCTAGTGGACTGTTCCCACTTTCAAACCATCCGCTTAGACACCTTTAAGTTAATTTCTAATACGCAGTCATCAATAAATTTAATGCAGATTCTGGAAGATGATCCTAATAAAACGGAACTATTTACTTTCCTAAATCGGATAGGAATATATCATAAAATATAGTTATTGTTTCATATTCACCATTAGAAAGACACTATGGCCCCAGCAACCTGTGTCGTTAAACTCAACAACAACAGTGTCATCCCACACCACGTGGAAAAAGACTTGGGTTCGAATCCCGTAAATGACGCTAGGAACATTTATCGGCTTTTTTCACAACGTATCCGGGTTAGTCAATCTTGGTTACATGGTTTTGTCTTGCAGAAACTGGTGTTTTTAGTCCAGAAAACAGATAAACCAAACACAGAATACATGTAATATACTGACGCCTCGTAGTCTTAGTTGCTCTTTGGCGCTTAATAGATGCACACAACCCCCTACCCCACCCCACCTTTTGAGTTTCTGTGTGTCATCATTTTCAAAGACGTTTTGGTATGAGCATCGAGATATATACGAGTATTTCTTGGAAATTCCAGGCATCTTTAAATTTGCTAGAGAGCCTCATATTTCAACTACAGCTATATAACTTTATTTTCTTTTACTGTGAAAATGAACTGGAAAAAAGGCTTTTCCCTGTAAAATCCACAATTAATGCGAAATGACCAACTAACACGTAAGCAGAATTTTTTTTATATGTAGGCTTCAAATTAAGGACGCTATTTAAGGACCGTGGGGAAATCATAAGCACTGCGTGCCGTTGGAGATTATATCTGATAACGCGAGCATAAATGATATGCCATACTCAGTTTTTATGAAAAATTTTTGGTTTTCGAGAACATATTGCGTGTAGATTATTGATCACGAAAAAATCCTTCAGTTAGCGAACAGCTTTCTCAGTTGACAAAAATATTTTGTCATCAGCAGTTAGGAATACGATTCCATAGACGTGGTTTTTATACAGTTAAACGATGTTTTAGCGTCTTTGCATATAATTTCCGTTTTAGTGACTTAATATATATTTTCTAGTAAACTGTCCACCGAGTTCATATGTGCACTCAACGGTGAATATAACAAACAAAAATTTCCCACAAAGAAATCGAAGTAATATTAAGTATTAATAGTACATGTTTACAACTCTTCACTGCTGTAATTCTAGGATAACAGCAATCATCTTCTGAAGTAGTTTACAAATACATTTGTGGAAAACTTTTAGTGAAAAAAATGGCTAAAGAGACAATATGAAATGTTCGTAGGAGCTCGGAATAAGAGTGCAGTATCACGACATCAAAGTCAATGATAGCCATACAACACTACCAAGGGCGAATCAATGCTGAGAAAACAAGTAATCACGAAACGTGTGGCTGGTAACGATTGGCTTAAGTTTGAAGCTTTTTTTTTTTTTTTTGGTTTTTTAGCTGTTTTGGATCTTGCTCTCTGTTGGATATAACATTTTTATGTGCGAAATGGACAAGATGCTCACAGCCGATCTTAATTAACTTCAACAATATCTTCATTGCACCTTTATAAATAACGTCCTCAACATCTTTAAGGAATCAATTTCAATACTTTCGAAACGTGCTTCAGGCTTCATTCGTCTCGATTAAGTGATATCCACAGAATAACTAACTATTCTCAGAACTAACGAAACTAGTAAATCCACTCTTAATTGCTCATATAAAAATCACACTACCTTGGCCTCGTATGCTTAAATAGCTGGGATACAAGAAGGTACCTGTCCTGAGGCACTTAAAGACTGAGTTAACACGTCTTTCGTGACACTCGTAGTTCAGGTGGTAATCTCCGGAATTACAACTGGGAAAAACTTAATAGCAAAGGGATTTATTAAATATATTATTATTCATGATTAAAATATCAAAAATATCTTTCAAGGAAACAAGCATGCATAGCGCATAGTTCCTGACGAGCGTTAATTAATTACAGTTATAATTATCTTTAGAAAGTAAAAGGTCTAGGGGTACAAACACTTTACCATTCTAAGAATTCAGAATGTCATAATTTATGTGTCCTTCAGCAATACAGAAGAAAGCTGTGGGTGTGTTCGCATATGTGATGTGTGCGCAAACTACAAAAACAATACTTTTTATGTTCCTTATGGTTAATCTCTTTCTATACAGACAGCCAATTTTATACTGACGAAACTGCTATTTTATAGACAACTTCCCACGAGAATTCTAGTTGTAAGAGAAGAAACTTGAAAGGAGGAACGTTGTCAAACGAGAAGATTAGAGTGCTGTTTTGTTACAAGGCCAACAGTTTGAAATTGAGGTTTTTGGTAATCAGAAACACCGCCATGTACATTCAACAAACGACTTTACTGTCACAACAAGAAAACATGGATGAAAGGAGGAAGTGTGTCAGTAATCTGTGACGCGTAAGCTAGTGACTGACCTGCCAGGACGAGTTGATTGATCCACTAATTAAACTGCATAAAATCACTTCAAATGAAATTTTAAAAGGACCAAATACACTGCTCGACAAAATTAACAGAACACGTAGAAAACATGGTGCAGCTCGTATATCTTGCAATAAAGCGGGGAAAATTTTGGTATGATGGTGTACATTGAATAACGATGAAATGAGGGGACAGTGAGAAACTTCGGATGGATATAAGGGACTTTATAGGGGTTTGTATAAGAATTACCAAAAGGGTCACATTACATAAGTCGATACAAGATGCTCGAAAATATGGTCAGGTGACATCAGTAGTAGTAGTAGTAGTAGTGGCATGTGATGCAAGAAAGCAAATGTATGAGCTTATGCAGCATCAGCCAAAAAAAAAAAAAATCACATCATTCCCTCCAAATGCCTGTCCAGTTCCTCCTTAAATTTATTCAACCTATCAACTTCCACAACGACAGATGGAAGTTTGTTCCAGCAATTAACCACCCGCTGGCTAAAGGCAAATTTCCGCACATCTATTCTACATCTGTCCTTTCGTAATTTGAATTCAGCGTGCTGAACCCATTCAAGGCCTTATACACCTCAATCAGAACACCGCGCAGGTGCCTAGTCTCCAGCCACTGCAATTTTCAGAACTTAAGATTCTCTTGATAAGAGGATCCCTTCATTCCCCTCACCAATCTTGTTACCCTTCTCTGTACACGCTCAAGTAAATCTACATCCTTCCTAAAATGAGGCCTCCAGACCTGTACGCAGTACTCAAGGCGTGGCCTGACCATTGCCTTATACAGAAGGATAATCACCTCCTTTTCCCTGCTAGCAAAATTCCTATATATCATTGACAAAACCCCATGACCTGCCCTGGCAGCCTGTCTGCATTGCTCAGAAAACTTCATATCTGCCTGCACAATTACTCCCAGGTCTTTTTCATTTTCTACCACCTTAAGCGTAGTACCACACAGTTGGTACGTTTCTCTGGGGTTACTTCTACCCATATGCAGTACTTTGCATTTGTCAAGGTTACCACTTCAGTTGCCACTTCTTAGCCCATCTGCTCAAATTATCTAGATCCTGTTGCAGTAGCACACTGCCATTACTATCATTAACAACCCTGCCAACCTTTGTATCATCTGCAAACTTCGACATTAAGCCTGATATACCTTCATCAATATCATTGATAAATATACAAAACAACAGTGGACCTAACACCGAACCCTGTGGGACTCCACTAATAATATTAGTCCAAGAAGAGCAGCACCCATTGATTACCACCCTCTGTCTTCTCGCACTTAACCATCCTTTTATCCATTGTAGCAACTTACCCTTAATACCATTCTGCTCCAATTTGTACAATAGTCTTCCATGCGCAACAGTGTCAAAATCTTTCCTGAAATCCAAATATATGATATCAAAATTATTTTTTGCATCCAGTTCCTTTGTAACCACATCACAATATCCTATCAAATTTGTCAGACAAGACTTTCCCTTAACAAACCCATGCTGTGTCTGAATTATTGCTGCAGTCTTGTCTAGATGATCCTGCAATGCATCTTTAACCAGTGACTTCATTATTTTACCCGGAACAGAAGTTAAACTAACTGGTCTGTAATTACTCGTGTCACCCTTCGATCCCCCTTTGTGAATTGGGGATACATTTGCACATCTCCAGTCCGTGGGAACCTCCCCTGAGTCCAAGGATGCTCTCATAATTATGGCTAAGGGTTTGCTTAGTTGCTTTGCCGCCTCCTTTAATATAACTGGATAGATCCCATCCATCCCAGGTGCTTTTCTTATGTTTAACTTCAACAATTTCTCTTCCACTTTGCTCTCAGTTATTACAAAATCATTAAGTATCTTGCTACAATTTGATAACCTTCTGCCATTTTCAAACCTTAATAATTCCTCACGTGTGAATGTAGATGCAAAATACTCATTCAGTTTGTTTGCTATCTGAGCAGGATCATCAACAGTCGAACCATCGATGTCAAGTGGACCAATCAGATTCATCCCCTTCCTTTTAGAGTTTATATAAGTAAAGAAATCCTTGCTGTTTTTCTTAGCATCTTTTGCCAAGGATTTCTCGTAATCTGCCTTCGCCTGCCGAACCTCCTTTGTGACCTGATTATAGATTAACTTATATCTGCCATAGGCTTCTGAGTCGCTTGATAATTTATATGCATCCCATGCATTTTTCTTCTCTGTTACGAGTCTCATTAGTTCATTTGATAACCATTTAGGCCTAAACCTTGAACAATATTTCTTAATAGGTATGAAACTTTTTAAATAGCTGCCACGATTAATTCCTTGAATGCTTCCCACTTAGAATTTACTGTTGGTAACATCGTCAGTTGATCCCACTGTACAGAATTTAAAAACTGTCGGAGACCACTGTACTCGCCTTTACGGTAGCAAAAACCCTTTCCTTTACCCCTGATGGTAATTAAATCTTTAAGTAAATCCCACGTCAGTACACTGTGATCACTGCCACCTAGTGGTTCTTTTATCTGCAAATTCCTAATACATGAATGATCACTGCTGATAACCAGATGAAGAGTATTACTTTCTCTGGTTGCCCCTCGAACATGCTGCTGCAGAAAACAATCATCCAATAAATCCACAAAAGTCTGACTAATGTGTGAGTGCCCAACCCACAAGTTCCAGTCAATATCTGGGAAGTTAAAATCCCCCATTATAAAACATTCCGATTTACTAGCCCACTCTATTTCTCTGTACAATTGTTCATTGTACTCATTCGAGTCATTAGGCCTATAACACACTCCTACTCTTATTTTTGCTTTCGCAGTGCTTATGTCACACCAAACTGACTCAACAGTGCACTGTTCATCTATATCAACTGGATGCACTTTTTTTGATTTTATGTTTTTCTTTATTAACAGCATAACACCTCCTCCCTTCCTATCCTGTCTATCCTTTCTGTACACATTGTACTGCCCAAATTCCAGTTCGTCATTCCTTATATCTGTGTGACACCACGTCTCTTTACGTCCTGTACGGCCTGTTTAGCCCTACAACGGCTAAACAGGCCTGACAGCAGTGAACCATACTCGATATAAGAATCACAATTAGATTCTGTAGCAACAAATCCCATTCTTCCACCAGCGCAGACCTTAGCAGACATTAGAGGAATTGGCTGTCGGTGGGCAATGCGTCCCATTCATGTTCGATCGGATTTAAGTCTAGTGATCGTGCTGGTCACGGCAGTCGTTGGATATCTTCAGTTTCAAGATATTCTTCCACCACTTGAGCTCTGTGTGCAGTGGCGTTGTCGTGTATGAAAAGAAAATCTGGGCTAACCGCGCCTCTAAAAGGTAGTACATAGGGTTTGAAGATCTGGTCTCAGTACCTCTGCCTAGTTACCGTACCCCTATCATAAACATGAGAAGAGTGCAGCCGTTTATCATTGTTCCGCCCCGCACGAGAACACCGCCTCCATTGTAAGTGCCCCTTTCTCAGACGTTGGAAGGATGGTACTGCATTCCTCGTTGTCTAATCCACACACCTTTAAACCTCTGGCATTGAGAGTTCTGTTTCACACCCACAATGTATACTACACGAAGATGGGGGGAACCCCTGGTTCCCACATCTTCGTGTAGTATACCTCTACACCAGGCCCGGGCAAACTATGGCCCGCGGGCCGCATGCGGCCCGCCGCACATTTGTGTGCGGCCCGCGAGCTTTAATTGTATTTTCGAAAAAAGTTTACTTATTTTATGCCCTTTGCGACGCCTTTTTGAAAAATAAATTTGTACAGTCCATTCCGGTTATTTGGGACACATCGGGACTAGTGCATTTTGGCTTGATTAAGCGGCTGCCCCAATTATCCGAAGTTTCACGTAAATAGTTAAAAATGCAATGTACTCCCCCTTTACAATTGTTTCACTGTACAATCAAATCACATTACGATGGAGTCAGCATCGCAATGTGATTTGATAGGTAGCATGTAAAGTACCGTTCACTATTACAATGTGCAGTAAGCGCCGGTCATTGTGATCACGTTTGTGAATTGAATTTTAATTCTATTAAACAGCGATCTAATTAGCGAAAATAGGAGGAATATTATCCACAGGTTATAAAAGTAAAGTTATATTAAACAGCACAAATTTACCCTTTATTACCTTACTAATTAAAAAATTAAATGATACGTGAAAATCGGAAGAATATACGTGATAATCGGAAGAATTAATACGTACTGTAATATGTACATACGAACTAGTTGACATTTCTGTTCACTGACATTTGTGGGTGGGGGTTAAAATTTAAAACAGTAAAAAGATAAGCAATCAATAACAAAGAACACGGTACACACAAATTGCAAGTAACAGGATACGCGCAAGTGAGAACGGAGCAACGAGTTACAAAGATTTAAAAATAGGAATGAAGAGAAGATCTGAAAATTAATTTTTTTATATGATTGAAGATTTCATGGAAGTGTAAACACATTTCACCATAATAACCCACAGAATTCCAGCTGTCGTTATTATCGCAAATTCAATAAGATCGAGTTTACTGTCCGTTTATGATAGATTTCACTAACAGAAAAGCCCAATACACAGGTGACTGCTAATTGTTTTTATTGTTTTATGGTTGTGACCTCCAGAATTTCGACCAAACCATGTGGTACCGTCGGAGACAATCGTAGGGTAATCTCCAGTGCTGGGGTCTCCTGCCCCGATTAAACGGCATGCTGTCCCAATTCCAACGGGCCCTTTTATAACAATATAATTTGCGATTATAAACTAACCGCGCGAAACTACAGTAACAGACAACTGGTGATGACGACAACAGCTTTGCTGAGGTGGCGGAGTAATAGGATAGAACTGCTGACTGCCCTCAGTTCCAGTCTGTTTTCTCTGACGGTCATCCCGCAGTTAGTTTTTTGCGTTATCTTCGGTTATCATCTTTGGTGCCAGTAGCGATAAAAATATTTACGTCCTTTTAAAAATGAATAAAAAACGAAAAATTCAACAAGAGCATCGTGTCTTCAATGAAGAGTGGAGCACAAAATATTTTTTTGCTAACATAAATAATAAGCCTATTTGTCTCATCTGCCGGGAGAGTGTCTCAGTGTTGAAAGAGTACAACATTAAAAGACATTTCACTACTAAACATTCCGAATATGGTGCCAATTTAACTCCGGAAGCGAGAAAGAAAACTGCTGATGGATTGATTCAAAATTTATCTAGACAACAAAATGTGTTTACGCGGGTAACTAAGGAACAAGAAGCTACTGTAGAGGCAAGTTTTGTTATTTCTCATATAATTGCAAAAAGCAACAAGCCTTTTTCTGATGGAGACTATATTAAAGAATGTATGACTGAAGCTTGTGGAATTATATGTCCTGACATTAAACACAAATTTGAGAATATAAGTTTATCTCGGCGAACCATAGTAAGAAGAATTGAATGTATCGATACAAATTTGAATGAACAATTATTATCAGTATTAGAATCCATAACATGGTACTCGATAGCTCTCGACGAAAGTAACGACCAAAAGAATACTGCGCAGTTATTAATTTTCATACGTGGATGTACCTCTAATTTTGAAATTATTGAAGAGCTTCTTTCGATGGAATCTCTTAAAGACCAAACAACGGGAGCAGATATATTTGAAAAAGTTGAAAAATGCTTAACAAGATATAATCTACAATGGAACAAAATGGTAAGCGTAACAACTGACGGAGCACCAAGTTTGACAGGTAAAAAATGTTGGAGCGTTAAAGAAAATTCAGGATAAAATTTGTGAAAATTATCCTGATTATAATTTAATTACAATTCATTGTATTATACATCAACAAGTATTATGTAAAAATGTGTTAAAAGTTGAACATGTCACATCTTGTATTATTAAACTAGTAAATTTAATACGATCGAGGGGCCTGAAACACAGACAATTCATTAATTTTCTTCAAGATATTGAATCCGAGTACACAGATATTCCTTATCATAGCCAAATTCGATGGCTTAGCTTAGGAAAAGTTCTTCGGTGAGTATGGGATCTTAAAGATGACATCATTTTATTTTTAAAACTGAAAAATATTATGGACTTTCCCGAATTAACTGATAATAACTGGATTTGTGATTTTGCGTTTACCCTGGACATCGTGACACACTTAAATACTTTCAACACCGTGTTACAAGGGAAAAATTTATACGCCCATGATATGGTAAAAAGTTTGAATGGATTTCAATTAAAACTCCAGTTGTTCCTTCGACATTTATTAATTAACAAGGTAGACCACTTTCCAACCATGAAGTTGCTGAAGATTCCAGAAAATAAATTTGAAAAATATTGTGAAATTATCAGCGCTTTGAATGACGACTTTTCACGAAGATTTGGCGACTTCCGAAAAATTGAGACAAGTTTGGCAATAGTGCGCGACCCATTTTCAATAGAAATTGATAGTGCACCGAGTGAACTACAGCTTCAGATTATAGATCTGCAGTGTGATACCGATCTGAGAGAATTGCACCGTCGTGAGGAAATCTGTAAATTTTACAATACTCTTAATTCGGACAAATTCGACGAACTTAAAGATTTTGCCCGAAAAATGTTGGTTATTTTTGGATCAACTTACATATGTGAACAAACATTTTCCATCATGAATCTAAATAAAAATTGTTTACGATCAAGCATCACCGATGAACATTTACAAGCAGTTTTAAGAATCTCAACTACAAAATTAACACCCGAAATTAAAAAAATGGTAAAAGATGTAAAACAGTTCCATTCATCTCATTAAATTCTTGGTTGTTAGAGAATAATTTTTTTATGTAAAAGATGTAAAACAGTTCCATTCATCTCATTAAATTCTTGGTTGTTAGAGAATTTTTTGTTGTATTTCTTCTTCATGATAACAAATAATATATGTATATCTAAAAATAGGAATTTACGTGCGGCCCGGCCTTCTTTGTGAATTTCTAATGTGGCCCTTCAGCCAAAAAGTTTGCCCAGGCCTGCTCTACACTCTACTCTTCGTTGTCTCCAGATGAAATAACGTTAAGAATCTGTTTGTAGGCTAAACGGGACTCATTAAAGAACAGAACTGTACCCCATTCGTCAGAGATTCAAGTCACATACGGTACCAGTTTCGACGAGCTCTGAAGTGGTTTGGGGTTAAGGGGATACAAACCACTGGCTTCCTTGAGTACAGTCCACTTGAATTTAGTCGTCTTAACACAGTCCGGTTGGAAATGTTTTCAGCTGTGGCCTCAGCAACCTCAAGAGACGGTTGATGACAGGACATCGTAAGATTCCGTGATGCTGTTAG
Source organism: Mastigoproctus giganteus (assembly GCF_048544385.1). Classification (NCBI taxonomy): domain Eukaryota; kingdom Metazoa; phylum Arthropoda; class Arachnida; order Uropygi; family Thelyphonidae; genus Mastigoproctus; species Mastigoproctus giganteus. Next base: position 90,673,520 of record NC_143588.1, on the reverse strand, counting down.
TGTCAGATAGCGGTTTGTTCTGGGTGACGTTGCCCTCGGGCGATCTTGGCCAGTTCTTGTTGTAACAGTTATTATATCCTGAAACTACTTCCAGCAGGGATTTATTGCCAACAGCCACCTACGACTGCCCGGCTTCATGTTGTTCAACGGCCCGCCATCTCAAAGAATCATCTAAAACTTCTAAACAACGATGACTTGCTATCCTGAATACTGGAGATGTGGCTGTCCCACTGAGCAAGCCAAAAAAAAAAAAAACGGGAATGAAGTAGTGATGTAGTCGCAATCCGTGTTTTTATAGGCATGAATAATTTGCATAATGTGTGTCTCTGTAAGGATCGATTTCTATTGGATACTGGTATTTGCATGCCAGGATGCCTATTATATCAAATATTCGTCTTCAGCAACACTGTTCAATATTCATGAAAAACATTTGTTCTGTTCATTTTGTAGAGAAGTGTATAAAAAAAGTAGAAAAAAATGTGGAAGAAGGTTCAAAAAGAAACAATTGTTATATTAGGGTTAGATTAACCTCGTTCACTCATGTGTATTATGTCCATAAATTGCGTGTGTTCGCTGGTTGGTTTCCCTGGACAAAAAAACCGAGTTTCCAGGCGAAAAACAAATATGCTCTACTCCCCTCAGACAAAATAAAAAATTTTAAATAAATAAATTTTTCTGTTTATACTCCGGGACGACCAAACGGTCAGAGGAGTTCACAAGATACACAGATTACAAGAAACAGCACCGTATTCAGCAGTCACGGGTTTGAACCCCGGTCACTCAAGGCACGTGTACTTATGCACCCGCGCGCCTGACCACTAGCCACTAACCACTGACCACTAACTGAGCCACGGAGTGAAAAAGTTAATAAAAGTTTTCGGGTCACTAACAGAATTCGAACTAGGGACTTTTCCACCCATTGTGGGAAGAATGTAATTATAACCACTGTGTTATCTACGAGGACAAAGAAAAATGAAAAGATTACTAGAAACTGTCTAAATAGATGAGAATGATAAGTTGTTAATTTTTTGAAGGCAAAAATATACGTAACGTAGCTGAAAGAATATCTCGTGGAAACTTGCATTTTTCCTCGAAGATTGTGGAGTTCATTCCAAACAGAACATTTTAACCGTACTAAAATTATTTTTATACGTGGTTTAATAAGTTAATAACAACATTCAAGAGGTCATAAATGATATAGCTACTATGCTGATCTTCATAAGTTTCTATGGACATTATTTTACTAACATGTAAACTCGTTACCAAGTTCTCGAACATTTTAATGGCTTTAATTACCTCTTTAAAACGTGAAAAAAAAAAACCTTAATGCTCGTTTATTAAAAGTATTTATTACGGTGTACAAAGTGTGTTTATTTCTGGATTTTAATGGCATTTCTGAGATTTCTTTCTTTCTAGAATATATAGGGATGATTTAACTCGCTCAAAAAAATTAAAGATCAATTAAAAGCAATGAGGCGTCAGTCTACTATATCCCTAAATTACGTGCATTCTTTGGTTTAACCGTTGCTGTACTAAAAATCCGATCAAAGCTTCTCGCGTCACTGAGGAATTCGAACCCAGGCCTTTTCACATGTGGAAATATGTGTTTAAATAATAATATAATTTAATCGTAACAGTAGAGGCAAGTGATGCAAGGAAGCAAGCTTATGTAGCATCAGCCAAAAAAAAAAAAAAAAAAAAAAAAAAACATTTCACACATAATAAATAAATTTTCTGTTTATACTCCGGGACGACCAAAGCAGTTCACAAGATAGACACAATACAAAAAATAGGACCGCATTTAGCAGTCACGGGCTTGAACCCCACCCCCCAGGCACGTGTACTTATGCACCACGTGCCCTAACCACTCGGCTACGGACATCCATTCCCTTTAAACGTTTGTCCATTTCCTCTTTTAATCTATTTAAGCTATCAACTTCTACAACGACAGATGGAAGTTTGTTCCAGCAATCAACTACCCGCTGGTTACAGGCAAATTTCAGCATATATATTCTACAACTGTCTTTCCTCAATTTGAATTTATGCCCCCTCAGGTTCGTAATCTGAGCAAGAGGAAGAATCCCATCAGAACTGAGCCTGCTCAACCCATTCAAGGCCTTACACACCTCAATCAGATCATCTCGCAGGTGCCTAGTCTCCAGACACTGCAATTTGCAGAGCTTAAGCCTTTCTTGGTAATACCATCCCTTCGTTCCCCTCACCAAACTTGTTGCCCTTCTCTGTACTTGCTCAAGCAACTCTGCATCCTTCCTAAAATGAGGCCTTCAGATCTGTAGGCAGTACTAACGGTGTGACCTGACTAATGCCTTATACAAAGGGATAATCACCTCCTTTTCACTACTAGGAAAATTCCTGTATATCATTGACAACCCCTCCATGACCTGCTCTGGCAGCCTGTCTGCTCTGCTCTGAAAATTTCATATCTGACTGCACAATTACTCCCAGGTCTTTTTCATTTTTTACCACCCTAAGTGTAGTACCACACAGTTGGTACGTTTCTCTGGGGTTGCTTCTGCCCATATGCAGTACTTTCAATTTGTCAATGTTACACTTCAGTTGCTACTTCTCAGCCCATCTGCCCAAATTTTCTAAATCCTGTTGTAATAGTACACTGCCAACCTTTGTATCATCTGCAAACTTCGACACTAAGCCTGATATACAACAATATCATTTATAAATATACAAAACAACAGTGGGAACAACACCGAACCCTGGGGGACTCCACTGATAACATTAGTCCAGAAAGAGTAATGTGCATTTCTTACCACTCTCTGCTGTGTCCCACTCATCCATCCTTTTATCCATTGTAGCAACTTTCCCTTAATATCACACTGCTTCAATTTGTACAGTAGTATTTCATGCGCAACAGTGTCAAAAGAAAGCTTTCCTGAAATCCATGTACTGTATATGATATCAAAATTATTTTTTGCATCCAGTTTCTTTGTAACCACATCATAATATCCTATCAAATTTGTCAGACAAGACTTTCTCTTAATGCTGTGTCTGAATTATGACTGCAGCCTTATCTAGATGATCCTGCAATGAATCCTTAACTAGTAACGTCATTATTTTCCCCAGAACAGAAGTTAAACTAACTGGTCTGTAATTACTCGTGTCACCCTTAGATCCCCCTTTGTGAATTGGAGATACATTTGCACATCTGCAGGTCGTGATGACTTCTCCTGAGTCCAAGGATGCTCTCATAATTATAGCTAAGGGTGGGCTTACTTCCTTTACCGCCTCCTTTAATATAACTGGATAGATCCCATCCACCCCGAGTGCCTTTATTACTATGTTTAACTTCAACAATTTCTCCTCCACTTTGCTCTCAGTTATTACAAAATCCTTTATCTCCCTGTTACAGTTTGATAAACTTCTTGCATTCTCCTTCCCTAATATCTCCTCATGTGTGAAAGTAGATGCAAAATACTCATTACGATTGTCAGCTTAACTGAGCAGGATCATCAACAGTGGAACCATCGATATCAAGTGGGCCAATCTGATTCACCCCCTTGCTTCTAGAGTTTTGTAACTAAAGAAGTTCTTGCTGTTTTTCGTAGCATCCTTTGCCAAAGATTTCTTGTAATCTACCTTCGCTTGCCTGGCTAACCTCCTTTGTGACTTGATTACAGACTAGCTTATATCTACCATAAGCTTCTGTCTCCTGATAATTTATATGCATCTCATGCCGTTTTCTTCTCTGCCACGAGTCTCATTAGTTCATTAGGCATTCATTGAGGCCTAAACCTTGAACAGTATTTCTTAATCGGTATGTAGCTTCTCGTATGTGTGGAAGGACGTTGATTTTAATTACTGTTATTACCCATGAAGATGCCCTTTATCACTTTTAGTCTGCTTTAAACTTGTGAATAGTTTTAATGTATCTAATTTCATTTATAAAGAAAGTTAAGAATATTTAAAGGTATAGGAGTGGAAAAAGTTTTAATATAAATTATATTATTAATATTCTTAATATTAACTAAGTGGCTTCGCCCTCTGTTCGCTTTGCTCGCCCACCCCCGCGCACGCTTTTCTATGTAAAATGTAGAGGTATACGGAGTAAATCAAAACTTTTCTACGTAAACGACACACCTGTCGAAACGCACTGGTCGATATCTAATCAGGAAATGACCTATGTAATTATTTACCTGTGCATGTGCAGTGCGCGGCATTCTCAAGATCGAATAAATATCACGGTAAAATCCAGAACGGTGCACACCCTCCAACATGGCGGCAAACAAAACAGTGGGAAAGCTGTTTTTCTTTTCCCGCTTTCTCCGCCCACTGTCCTCCAAGATTGATATGCCTAGGGTGTATTTCACAACATTTGTCGCTGTTTTTAAATCGGGAACTCCTTTTCTCATTTTAAAACAGTGGGAGGCAGGGATAAACACCCTACCTAAGCTAAGTCTCCCCCTCCTCGACGACGCAAAACAATCAGAAAAGGGAGGTGCCTTCACCTGTCAATTATCGCCGTCTTCTTCGCTTTCATCGAAGTACCTGCCGGTGTATACTATACTGGACTTCAGCCAATATCACAATACAATTATTTGCCTGCGTTTACATAGGTCACTTAGGAAAAGGCCTTTTGCTTCGAGTTCCATAATACATGAAGAATATTGTTGCATCCGAAAGAGCAGGACTAAAATATTTATAAACTATACAAATATTTAAAATATTTGCCAAATACTAAACTACAATATTTACAAATTACAATATGTACAGTATTCATTAATATACAAAAAACGCTACAATGGAACATCAAATGTTAGGCTGTGAATCACATGCACGAGTTTCGTGAACGTTATGGAGGCAGTTGTCAACAATTAATTGCATTTGTAGTGACGTAATTGCCTAGCCCTCTTCTCCCATTGGCTCGAATAAATATCACTAGGAGGAAAACTTTTTTAATGTATAGATAGATAATATCATTCATAATATATACATAGGAGAGTTCGGCTTGAATAGTTTAAGTTACGTGTGAGATAAACGCCAAAAAACTAACGCTATGAAACGACAGTATCTATAATTCATGTATTCTTCAATTCATTTTCTGTTTGCCGGACAAAAAACACAGAAAAAAACAAAACAAAAAAAAAAAAAAAACAGGAGACTCTCGCCTGTGAAACCGACTAATTGGCCCAAGTTGTGCAACAACGCCTAAAAAAAATTATTAACATCGTAGATAGGACCCGAACTCATGCCACCAGTATAGTAAGACAAGATGTGTATTGCTAAAAAAAAAAATAGTACCGGAACGCTCGTTCTCCAGAAGACTATATGATAACGCCACATCAACTGTACAAATTATTATTATTTTAGGGTTGCCCGTAATTGAATACATTAACCCAGTGGTTTTCAACTGGGTGGCCGTGGCATACTAGGGTGCCGCAACAAAATTCTTGTGGTGCTGTGTAATTTGGGTTTAAGTTACTGAAAGTTATTATTATTATTATTTTTTATTTGTATATTTATTTCATTATAAAAAGGTGTACGGCATCCATTTTACCATATATTTTTAATTTTGTGGTGATCTGTAATTGATCTTTATTTAGTACCTCTATATAAAGAATAAAATTATTATATAAGTATATATTAAAAGGTCGAAAACCACTGTATTAGGTATTTCTTTTGGCCTAGGGGCGCCGTGAAAAAATTACTGGGACACTAAGGGCGCCGTGAACCGAGAAAGTTTGGGAACCTCTGCATTAACCCGTATTTGTGTCTGTAAATTGCTTGTGTTCTATGGTCGATTTGCCTGTTTTGCTGGACGAAAACACCCCAGTTTCTGGGGAGAAAAATCTTGCTATCTACGCTCCTCCTAAAGTTTCTCGCGTCACTGACAAGATTCGAACCCGGGCCTTTTCCACGCGGTGTGGGGAGGACGGTGACGATACCACTGTGCTACCCGCGCAGACCTACATCGACTGTACAGTACTGAATCAGACTTCAGACTCACGGTTCGTAGAACAACCAGTTCTAGCGTTCAGCTCATGGCGAATCAAAACGCAGCATTCGCACGCATCACAGTATATCTCATTCGTTCGATCTCTTTATCTAACACATTGTACTTTAGTAAGAAACGTTCAAGTTTCATTGAGAAATTTAAATTTTTGTTTTTAAATAAATTTTACAAGAAATTGTAATTAATTGTGAAGTAATTGTGAATTAATTGCATCTTTATTCCTCGGTAACGGCATATTCAGATCTCCTAAAATGATTGTGTCAATATTTAAGTCTAAGTTTGATACCAGCCAGGTAAAGAACACAATTTTGTGTTCACAATTAATTGTGAAGCCCAACTACTGAACAGAAATATATGGCCCAGTGGCACCCTCGTTAAAAGATACAGAGAACAATCGACAAGGCCCACTACTAGTGCAGTGAACACCCTAGCAAAACAATAGCAATCAACGAACACCTCGCCAGACTTCAAAGGGGATACAAAAGTCTCCCTTTTTCTACAAAATGTTCGCAGCATATCCAATAAACTCCACACCTTGCAGAGTCTTCTAATAAATGCAGAACACTCATTTATCTGTCTGACAGAAACGTGGCTTCAAAATAATAAACAGCTGGACACCCTGGTAGACAATTTAGGCTACAAGTGCATTGGTAGAGGGAGAGAGATCAAAAGGGGCGGAGGAGTAATGATGATATATAAAACCGACTTCCAGATTGTGAAAGAACACAGCTCTAATTCTGATAACTTTGAAGCTGTTATCGCCACATTCTCTGGTGAGAACAGCAAGGTACAGCTGTGCCTCATCTACATGCCACCAGAACATACGAGGGAGATCAGAAATGAGTTCTTTACCTGGCTGGTATCAAACTTAGACGTAAATATTGACACAATCATTTTAGGAGATCTGAATATGCCGTTACCGAGGAATAAAGATGCAAAAGCAGAGCTAGACGCCACAGTAGAAGCACTCGGAATGAAACAATTAACAACACCTGCGACAAGAGGATTACAGCGCCTGGATTTAATTTATTTTAACGCGCAAGATGTTAACTTAATAGACAACTCCTTACAGTTTTCCTCCGACCACTCTGCGCTTTCAATGGAGGTTGCTCTTCGAAGAAAGACTGCCGATCAGAACTGCGGCACACATCAGGGTAATGAATCGAAGTTGATATTTTCCACAAAATATATTAAATCCGAGGTCATCTTGCAATGCTTAGCGCGATACAACTTTCAAAGTCTACATAAGATGTCCACTGAAGAAGCCATAGACGAGATTTCGCGGTTACTCTTGAATATCGCCCGTCTAGGAGCAGCGAAAGTATTAAAGATCTCACACAGAGCGAATTCTTGGTTCACCAGAAGTTAAAGTTATGTTTAAAAAGAAGCAAAAGCTATACCGAAAGTGGAAAAGAACTGGACACCCGACTGATCGGACAACGTATAAATGCGAAAGGGCAAAGTTCATTCGACTGAAAAGACAAGCATACATTGAGGTTATTAAGGAAAAATTAAAAAAAGGAAAGAGAATAGTTAGCAAGAAAAACAACAAAAAAGAAATGACGGACCAGCTGTTTAGAGAGTGGACAGAAGTCACATTCGGAAAACCTTTGAATGAAAAGCAGAAAAATTGTGAGGAAAACATCCGCGAGATGCAGAAAATGATTGAAAAACTGATGGATCCCACTTGCACTAACCGAACTAGAGATAGAAACATATTACGTGAAATTAATATCAGCAGGGAAAACTTAAAGGAAGCTATTAATTCGCTCCCCAATAAAGCAACGATCGGGCCGGACCAGTTCCCGCTATTCATGATAAAAATATGTAGTGCTTACATAATCGACCCGCTCCACCACCTCTTCCAAAGAATACTAACTGAGGGGATTATCCCGAAAACATGGAAGAGATATTACGTAAAACCAGTTCCAAAAATAAACAATCCTAAAACCAGTAAAGATTTCAGGCCCATCGCAATCGGATGCTCTCTGCAAAAAGTTTTTGAGAAAGCAATCCTCAACACCGTCAATCAGCACTGCTTTGGGGACAGGCCAGAATACTTACATTCTGTGCTTCCTCGAAGGTCGACTATTACAAATTTAATGGAGACTCTACTCCGAATACAGCTAGCATTAAATAATAAAGAACAGTTGGACATCGTTTTCCTGGATGTAGCAGCAGCCTTCGACAACGTCTCAATCCCAGCTATAACAGTAATCCTCAAGGAGTATTTCCTCATTTCAGGAAGCACTTTAAGCATTCTCACTAACACCCTTCAAGAAAGACAAATTATCGCAATAAATGGGAAACAAACAGCAACTTACTGTATCTCTAGGGGAGTACCGCAAGGGGGTGTATTGTCTGCCACCTTCTTCGCAATAGCACTAGCCCCATTTTTAGCTCAAAACTGTGAGCAATTTATTACATATGCTGACGATTTGAAATTTTTTGTAACCTCTAAAGAACAAGAAACTGCACCCCATCTATCAGAGGAAGCAAACAAGGCAATCAGGAAACTAGAAGAATATCTGCACTACATTGGCCTGAAAGTTAATGAAAATAAAACTGCCCAAATGACCTTCACCAATAAAAAGAAGAAAAATGAAATTACGATTTTCGTGAACAATACCAGAGTCCAAAAATCTCCCGCACATGTTGACCTTGGCCTTAAGTGGGATGAAGGATTAAACTTCATACCTCACTTCGAATACATTAGGAAAAAGACATACGCAGCACTCTGGAGCACTAGACAAGAACTCACCGGTCTCCGAAGCCCTCATCTCATGATTCAATACATCCTTAAATGCGTTACACCGATTCCGTTGTACGCATCGACTATCTGGTCATCGGCCCCCGAGAACAACATCAAGGCCTTCTTAGGAGTAGAATACTGGCTCCTGAGATGGCTAAACAAGATCGCCAGGAAACCGTTTACCATCTCAAGAGCGGTCTTGTCTGCCAATCTGGACATCACACCGTGGAAGTATATCATCACAACCAGAAACATCTTAACTCTGGCAAAGCTACTAACGGAGAGAATAGATGCGCCGAAAGTGGGAAACGTGATCACTCGCCCTCGGATGACACGACCGAGAATAAACAGAGAAGAACCAAATCTCAAGTGCCAACTGACTCAATTGGACTCTCTGGGGAGATTTTTCCCAGCAAATACTGTGAATTATTTTAATAATTTAAATATAGATCCAGAGAAACTATGTACAGACAAAATGTATAGGACAGAAATATTTGGTAATGTGTACCGGCAGGTACAAATATAATAAGAGTAATTTAATAATCTATATAATAATATTTAGCATTTAACAACCATTCGCAATTAATCCATTAACACATATTCTGTGTTTTGTCATCTCCAAATATTGTAAATAAGTTCATGTAAATATGCTTGTAAATACTGAAATAATGTAACCACACCCTCTAGCCACGTGCTGTCTATGGGTGTCTCGGAAGAGAAATAAACAGATAATAATAATAATAATAAAAAATATATTAATTTTAAAGATTACTATTAATATATATTTTTAGTTGCAATGGATAAAATAAATATTTCTCCCTCTCCTTTGATTATGCCATTGTTTCATAATATTAGGTGTATAAATTTAATGATTTTCTATTATGACATTTAGAAAAAAGTAGCGGAACGATCCGACCCGAATATACCACTGGGTAAGACTACAATGATTGTACTACAGCAAGGTCTGGATTGCCCTGAACAGAAACCAACCCAAATCAGCATAGATAAACTTCACCTTGAGGCGGACACCATCACAAAAGCATCCAACGATCTAAGTAGTAAAATTCCCATGTTCGGCTGTTTATCCAGCCGGTAATACGGCTCAGAGAATACGATGTATGATAAATCAACTTCTTCTGATTGTGCAAACAGACAATCACAAATATATGTATTGTCAAAAGTAATTGGACATCTGCATGTTTCAGAGAACCCTTTACTGATACAACATTTAATAACATTCCGGCCTACCTTTGTCCTTAATTACACAATGTCTCCTCATCGGTAGACTCCAAATCAATTTTTGAGAGAGCGAGAAGCGGAATTTTGGTCCTTCCTTCCTTCCTTTAACACAGTTGTCAGTTCAACTGACTGTGGGAGTGTTTGACGTAGCCTGAAACTGACGTTTCAGTTCATCTCACAGGTTTTCGGTGGCATTACGGTCGGAGCTCTGGGTAAGCTAAGACTCATGTCTTCACACCAAGTTATTACAAGGTGTGCAGTATGACATGGTGCACTGTCATGCTGAAACAAAAAAGGGCACTCCCATACTGCTGCCACAGTGTAGGAAGAAGAACTATCCAGAATGCCAATATACCATGTGGCCAGTGGCGGATTTCCGCACAGGCGCACGAGACGCGCGCCCGGGGCCTCTTAAATCGAGGGGGGCCTCAAATCTCCGGTCTCAAAAAAAATAAAATTGTTTCATTTTAAATTTTTACACTCATCTTTATTACCGTTACTGAATAAAACTATAATTTAATATGAGAAGTTAGTAAACTCTTATACGAATATCCCTACATATTATATGAAATATCTATGCGGACTAAGTGAATCTGAAGTATAATACATATTATCATTAATGCTTAAATTAAACACTTTCAGTTTTTTCCTGTAGTGGAACCGAAAATATTTAGAGGGGGGCCTCAAAATTGAATTGCACCTGGAGCCTCTCGAGTGCTAAATCCTCCACATGATGTGGCATTCACTATTCCAAGAACAACCATTAATGGTCTAACCCCAAGCAACGGGAAACTGCCCCAGGCGGCGAGAGCACTTACGCCAAACTTCACAGTTGGGACAACCCAATTTTGTAAATAATGTTTTCCAGGTATCCGCGACAATCAGATCAGAAAATTGTGCAGTCCATAACACAGCTTTACAACGTTCAAGGGACAAATTAAGATGGACTAGGCACATGGCAAGTGACGCTGTGATGCTTTTAGTTTGTGTGCTGAGCTCTTCTAAAATCCGATAATATACAGTTTCCTATATATCACCCTTGTACTAATATCAGTTCTTATGAAATTAAATGAAATGAAAAAAAAAAAAAAAAATTACCTCCCTGAACTTCTCATTGATAGTATTCGACAAGGACTGAAAATTCACAATCACGTATCTCAGCGTGTATTTTATTGATCTGCTTACTTCCAGCGTGATTGAATTTGCTTTTATACCAATTATTTCTAATATGTGGATGGCGGGTATGGTTCATTTTCCCCAAATCCCAGGAGTGGCTGTATACTTTTGGCAAGTAGTATACCTTGAAACTATTGAATACTCTCGCCGCATTTAACCATACCTGCCTTCTAGTCAGAAGCATCAACGTGCTTGCTCTGCCTTCTCCTCAAAAAAGTTGCATGAAAAAAGGATTGTTATAGACTCGAATGTTTTCTCGGAAGTGTCTCCCTTTTTCCGCGTTCTCAAAGTCTTTAAAGCGTCTGGATAGGTATCTGCCGTCGGCAAACATACCTACCCTCCGTGAAAACACAAATGTGTGGCTCTTCCAAGTGCGCCACGAAAGATAATCCGCCGCAATGTTGGCATTCATCTACCATATCGCCTAAATCGTAATATGATACTTCAGCGGTTTCTTCGTTATCAGGATCTTGTGAAGATCGTACGTTACGTATGAGCCGTTTAGCGGTTCACTGATTTTCGGCCTGTTTTTCGTCTATATTAGCTACTGGTGTCCTGTAGCGTTGATTTTCCACTTTCCCAGTCATCATTGAATTTATTCTATGATTAGTTCGTAACCATTCTTTCTATATTTCCGTGAAGATACGTGATGGCATCGTTTTCGCTCGGAATCGGTGATATCCAATCTAAGTCACGGCATGTGTTAATTATTACTTTAGTACGTATAATTAGCAAATCAAACGTCACGATTCCAGAACACCTGTGGAAACGCACTGATCGATATCTAATCTGGAAATGACCTTGTAATGCATGAGCAATATTATTGCATCCGAAAGAGCAATACTAAAATATTTACAAACTATACAAATATTTAAAATATTTACAAAATACTAAACTTTTTCCAAATGAACAAACTATATCGGGTTCCTTCATCAGCTAACATTACAATGGAACATTAAATGATGCCGGGCATGGTCATGTGCACAATGAACCATGTGCACGAGGTTGGTGAACGTTATGGAGGAAATTATGGCTCGAATAAGTGACGTAATTGCCCCTCCTTCCTCTCCCATTGGCTGGAATAAATATCACTGGGAGGAAAACTTTTTTTAATGTATAGAGAGATAATGGATATACAGGCAATCCCCGGTATAACATGGTACTTTTACAACACGGGTTTGCTCTAACGCGGTTAGAGAATTGCGGCAAATCTCACATAACACGGTATTTTTGAGCTTTTGTGCAGGAAAAATTCTGCTATTATGTTGGATGTAATTTTTCATCATTTCCTTTTTTTGTGAATCCCCGCTGTTGACTCGACAGTAGAGGTGGGCTGGCCATAAGATTTACCAGGGAAACCTAGGTGACCCAGAGGCCGGTGTGATTTTCAATATTACACTCTGACCTCCAATACATTCTATTTGTTTACCCCCGGTAGGAATTTTTGATCCAGCAAGTCGCTGCTCGATAGCTGTAAAGGGGAAAAAAAAAAAAAAAAAAAAATTGGGAAATCCCCTTGTTTGATTCTGTGCTATTGAACTTGTGCTTGTTTCAGACCATAAAAATTGTGACTTCGAAGCGTGTGCAGTTCGTGACTTTTAAGTTTTTTTGTTAGGTTATTTTGGATTAAATTTGATCGTTTATAATTTTCCCGGGTACGTATTACTAAATTTTGTTTAGTAATACGTACCCGGAAATGTATTATTAAACTTTGTTTAGTAATACATACCCGGTAAGAACCGTATTGGAATAATTTCTTTGTTGTGAATTAAATTCAAACCCTAAATTATGCCTAAGGAAAGTAAAAAAGCGCCGCTCAAAAGAAACTTTATTTCTCTAGGATCAAAGATACAAATTTTGAATCGTCTTAAAAGAGAAAAAGGGGATGAGGTATCATACGTTACAAAGCGTTTAATTTAAATGAAACAATAATCCAGACGATAAAGAAAAATAAACAGAAAATTAGAACTGCTGTTGCTGCAGCAGCTTTCATTTCCGCAAATATGACAGCTCGTCCACGAGCGCCCATAACTGAGAAAACGGTACTTCTTTTGTGGAAAAAGCACTCAGTATTTGGATTTATAGCAATAAAGAACGGATCCCATTAGACGGCAATGTAATTAAACAAACGGCACTAAATATTTGTATAACCATTTAAAATAAAATGGAGAATCTTCTGTTAACCCGGAGTTTGTTGCCAGTAAAGGTACACACCACATCAAGTTTTCAATGCCGATGAGACAGGTCTTTCGTTTAAAAAATGCCCAACAGAACGTTTATTTCAAAAAAAGAGAGTAAAACTTTGAAATCTGCACCAGATTTTAAGGCATCAAAAGATCGTATAACGCTACTACGTGCAGTAACTCATCAGGAGATTAGATGATAAAATCTATGCTAGTTTATAGATCCTCTAATCCTCGTCCGATTAAAGCAAATAAAAAAGCTTGGATAACTGCCGATTTAAAGAATGGTTTCTAAATTGTTTTGTGCCAGCTGTGGAAAACTATTTAAAGCAAAAAAAAATCTAGATTTTAAAGTTTTATTACTATTGGATAAAGCGCCAGGCCATACAAAAGATCTAAGTCATCAAAATTTGAAGTAATTCCTACGACCTAATACTTCTTAAATTCAACCATTAAAAAGGCATTATATCTACCTTTAAAATTCATTACATCAGAAAATCGTTACAACGGATTTTGGAAAAAAATTGATTCCAAATCTATTGAGGTGATGGAGGCATGTAAACATTTTCAATTGTGGAATGTAACAGAATCATAGCTTTATCGCTCAAAAAAGTAAAACCATCAACATTAAATGCAGAAGATACACGAAATCTATATGCTGCAGAAGAAAGTTCAGAAGGTGACGCTATTCTGCTAAAGAAAAAAGTCCTAGGTGGATTGTGCTTAGCAGCGATGAAGAGGAAGAAAATTAAATGAACATACATTATCTGATATATATGTATCACAGTTTGTAAGACGTTTGTTCAGTTATTACTATTTTTAATAAAAATTAAGTTTCCGATAATTATTTAAAAAATTGTGTATTTCTGTTATTAGCTTTTGGAACGTAACCCCACTTTTTGTACTGGTTCTTAGTCCCGTATAACAATGTTTCGCACTACACGAGATTTTATAGGAACCTAACTACCGTGTTATAAGAGGGTTACCTGTATATGCATTTGCGCCTATTTTCTTCACCTTGTCCGCCCATCTGTCTGTCAATCCGTCCGCAAGTAACAACTCGACTTCCAGTGAACGGATTTTCGTGATATTTTATGTTTGACCTTGTAAAAATATTTCCGAGCCATTCCAAATTTCATTAAAATCGGACAAATAGAAATCCGGCATTTATTATTTTTCCCCCTTTTAATTTGCATATAGAACAGAAATCATAGATTAAATGTAATTTTAAAGCGGTATTGTTAGCTTCAGTTCGTGAAAGCTTCGCGTGTATATACTCGTGAACGTGGTGTCACTTGTGAAGAGCTACATATTTTCAAAAGAAAGTTGTTGTAGGAGGGTTTTAGGAACATTAGCGACTAAGGCTGTAATTGTTTCCTGTATACTGTCTGTAAATTGCGTGTGTTCCGACGTCGATTTTCTGTTTTCTGGACGGAAAACCCGAGTTTGCGGGAGGAAAAACCGTGTTACCCTCGCTTGAGACCTACTAACTCAACCACGCTGTGAAAAAGGCCCATAAAAATTTTCCTTCCGTCATCGACGGGTCTCGAACTCAGGTCTTTTCCATCTGGCGTGGGAAGGACGGCGATCCTACCAAATGTGCTACCCATGAGGGCGAAAGAGCGAGAGAGAGAGAGAGAGAGAGATGTGCAGTGGCGGATTCAGGGTAGGGTCACCAGGGCTCGTCCCCCCCCTGTCGTTTTTCGGAGAATATACACCAATCGTTTAAATTCCCTTTAGGTACAAAAAAAAATGTTGTTTTTTTTTTAATTTTTAACATATGATCTTATCTGTTTTTTCATTGTGGCTCAGCTATTTTCAACTGACTACAGTTGACAACACTGCTGATGTGATCGCCATTATAGCTCGAGGCGTCATTCAGTTTGGTCGTGCGCAATGTTTACTTCAAAGTACAGTAATTCAGAGTTTAGCTATGTGCCTGTGTCCGCCAGTCACATTATGTTTGAGTGTCATATTTTTTTTGTTCTGTGCATTATTTTGTACAAATGGTGCCCATCCTGTTATTTTTTTTCTGGATCCGCCACTGTCCTCGTGTATAAATATTATACAGTTGTACTTAAACTGAACAGTTAAGTTTAAAGAACGTAAAACTATAGTTTTATTAAGTGTTGTATAAAGTTATACTCTTAGTAATTAATTGATAAGGAGACAACTATATTTACTTTTCACTTCTATTAATCGCAGGGAAAAAAATCAATTAATTTAAGAAAAACAAAAACATTAAAGGAAAAGAAAATGCGTAAGTTAACTCGTTAAATAATGAGTTATTTAATTAGAAGAAGAATTCCGTTAGACGATAGCTTACAGAATATAGTTTTATCAAGCAGCTCTGTAAGGACAGGCGTCCCCCAGTTCATACTCGGATATATCAAATGTAGATTCAGTTGTGTTAATGCAAATAACGTTATATTTAAAGTGGGAAAATCCCTGTTTTCTTTTTTCTTTTTTTTAATGAAAGTTATATAAACACTCGAAACTGAAAAACATCGTTTCCTAAGTATTCAGTAATGCAATACAAACTTATTTCCTCCTCCTAAATTTCTCTTTATTTCTTTGTTGTTGTTTCTCCCCGGTTATCGTAATTGCCAATTCCCTCTTAAAAATGTTTAAAAATCAGACGCTTTCAACCTGATTTAAATAAATAAAAATATCAACCGGAAGGGCGTTCCAGCCCACTTCGAGCACTGCCTTCAAGTCGGTATAATTTTTTTTTTTAATTCAGCTGCTCACCTATAAAAAAAAGTGAGAGTCACCACTACTCGTGGACATGTCGATATATAAACATGAACACGTAGTAACCAAACCGGTCAACTGGAATTTCGATTTTCCATTTATATTCAAAACTCTGAACTGGCTAATTATATGTTGCAGAAACCTTATTTGCTTAAGTTAGGAACATTACAATGTTGCAGCTTTTAACAAAGTCATGTGATGGAATGAAATGTGTGTATAGTGTAAAGTACCTTGTATTATTAATCGGATGTACCGAACATTTTTTATTACATGTTATGTCATGTACTACATTTAAATTTCTTATACGGATGTATACAGTGCGCATGAAAAGTAATGAGTCAAAATTTTTTTTAAAAATGTTCAGGAAAAGTAAAAATCGTATTTAGAAGAGACGGAACGATTTTTCTCGGACAGTTCAGACCAGAGTTGCATAAAAACAAGAACTGGTTTTTACTGCACAATAATGCACCCGAACATTCTCCGTTAATTGTTCGAAGGTTTCTTTTGCCAAAAGAGATTATTGAGATCAACCACCCGACCCCTATTACCAGATAGGTAATAGGGGTCGGGTATTACCCATTTATCTATTACCCAATTATCTTTAAGAAGTTAAAAATGAATATGAATGGAACATAACATCCAAAAGAATGTGCAGACCATCTCGAAGAGGCGACCAGGCTAGCTGGGTGGGTAAAGTGCCTGCTTGGCAACCCAAAGGTCGCGGTTTCGAATCCCACCTCGGGCTTGGATCAAAGTACTGCAAAAACCTTGGGAGGTGCATTATAGCCACAGAATCCGATGCGCCAACAACTACCCAAAAAAAAAAAAAAAAAAAAAATCTCGAGGAGACAATTTTGGAGGAATTTCAAGAATACTTTCAACGTTTTAACAAGTGTACAAAGTCCTCAAGGGGATTGATTTATCATAAATTATTTTTCTGAACATTTTTTTTTTTTTAGAATTTCCCCCGAGGGATAGTTTGTATGATTATCATAAATTCTTTTTTCCGAACATTTTCTTTTTAATTTTTTTTTTAGAATTTTCGTCTCACTGCTTTTCAGACACTCACGTATACAGTACATTCACAATCAAAGTTTAGTTAAAATGCAAAATATAACTGCGAATTAGGTCAATTACATACACAGATTATGACAACAACTAGATTTTCTGAATACCCAGACTTTTCAATGTGAAAACCGGGTAGTCATCTTTTTTCGAAATTAGGATTTTTTGGTTACCTACCTGTGAAGAAATAGGCTACCCCATTATGGGGTAGGCTATTGCTTCACAGAGAATGTTAATCCTTTCTCGGCTTGGCACTGAAAGTCTGCAGCGCCACCTACACCTCAGTAGTTAATCCGCTGATAAATAGTAAAAATTCCAATCTAATCAGGTACTATGATAAAAAAGGATATACTGTATATTATTCACCCACAAAATTATTAGACGGTGAAGGCTTTGGTAATTGTGATCCTGCTTAAGCTTCATTTAATGTTATAAATCATAATGTCGCCTCGCAAATGAGAGAAATTAGACAACTAGGGACTTCGCGCGCTACTCTTTGTACATATGTGCAGACACCACTGTTGTCCTTGATAGATTTCCTGGTGCGGGAAGGAATGTCAGAGAGAGAGCAAGATATCCTAATTGAGGCCATGTTTTTTTGTCTGTAGGGCTTGGTCTGGTTTTTGCTACCTTCCAAGGACCGATATAGGTCGTTTCTGAGACTGACGACTACAACTCTCATGCCAATCTGCACACACAGGAAAGCGCCATATAAACTTTCTGAGATAGGTTGCGAGATTGCCGCCAAGCGCATAGCCATTCTGGATGTCTGACCCAATATATTATTCATAACCAAGGCCGGATTTAGCGAGGTGTAGTGGCGCAGTTGCTCCAGGGCCCCTGACTTCCTAAATCCAGCATTATTCACAACACGTCTCTTTCTTCCTATATTGGAGTCAGTGAGCATCATCATCACAGTAAAAATGTAGTATAAAACGACCTATATATCAAATTCCCTAGTTTTTATTTCTACTATATCTCTACTTGAAAACATAATGAATAAAATAACAAAACAAATAATCAAAAAAATGCCTCATTATTTAATTGTAGATGTAATTTTAATTCGTATAAATAATATACGTTTAATAAATAATAATAAAAAAGCAAAATAAAATTATTTGAATTAATAATATTCTAATAGTATTTTCCACCCCAAAATAATTAGATTCGCTTATTAAAGAAAAAAATATGAAAATATACAATATACACTACCTTACCATTAATATCCGGACACTCCTCCATGGATGGGAAAACAGGTCCTGTACATGCAACACGTACGTCACAGAATCTGCTATTAATATGCACACTGGGCTTCGAACAGACAATTGCAAAAGTGGGCATGCAAAATGACAACACCTCAAAGTTCAACAGAATTGATCAGCTCAACAAATGCTAGACGCCGATTAACATGGTGTAAGGAGCGCGAATCCTGGGCTCTAGAGCAGTGGAAAACAGTCCTATGGACAGATGAGTCGAGGTTCGCACGCTACCAGTCTGATGGCCGTTTCTGGGTGTGGCGAATGCCAGGAGTACAGTTCCTCCCTGATTGTATCCTCCCAACAATGAAGTTTGGTGGAGGCAGTGTCATGGTATGGGACTCCTTTCATGGTTTGGAGTGGGCCCATTACTCGTTATCGACAAAGCCATGGATGCTGTGCAATACCAGGACAACCTGGACAATTATGCCCATACCTGTATTAGCAAGACAACGCGCCATGCCATACTGCTTGGGTCGTAACAGAGTGGGTTGAGGACATGGGTGTGGAAAATTTGGATTGGCCAGCCCACAGTACTGATCTGAACCCTATTGAGCATCTTTGGGACGTATTGGATCGACGGGTATGTGCACATCGAGATCGCCCAAAGAACAAGGCAGAACTGGTGGCTGCGATAAAGGCCGAATGGAGGAACATATCACCTGACATTTATAAAAAGCTGGTCAAGAGTATGCCGCGAAGATTGAAGGCCGTCATAAAAGCAAAAGGTTTCAGCACAAAACATTAAATGACACAATAAAAGCTCTTTTTTTGTCTAAAGGCAGGGGCCGGATATTAATGGTAGGCAGTGTAGATGGCATTGCCTAGGTTGGGCAGTTGATTAGGGATTTTCCAGCACATCACCTGCTTTTTTTTTTTTTTCCACAATGCACCTGTTTACTAGATTATCATATACAGTATTATGTCTGTATAAGTATCTTCCAGGACTGATTTGTACACTGTGCGGACTGGAAAACCCAGAATAGCTAACTGGGAGTTAGGTATTTCAGAAACTGTAATTAGTCACTCTCTATCCGCTTGAGATTTGCTAATTACAGTTCCAACTGAAGAGGCTTGAATTCCTCCAGTTTCCGATGGACTTGAATCCCAACCTCTTCAAACGAATGACAAGTAAAAAACTCACTATACTGTCATTGGGCTCTAGCATGACTTAATTCGAGATTAGCACACGCTCATTTTTCATAAAAATATTACATAACGTTTGCTGTAGTAAGGATTCCATGCATACTATATACATAGAACGGATCAGGAAATGAATTTGATGCCACAAAACCTGGAGCTTATTACAAGGGTGCAGTGTTCTTTAGCGGATAAATTTCGTATGCAGTCATGAACAAGATAACATATTCCACTAAGCAGCGTGTATTTTGTCTGAAAACATTTTATCAGACTGATAGTGATACTAAGGAGAGTTTGGTTAGAGTGAGTTCCGAGTAAGATGTGACAGCAGAGAATGTACAAGCAGATCATGGAGTCCTTTTGCAGCCAGAAAAACACACTGCGAGGTGCGACGTTTCGTCTCCTGGAATTATGTCACCAATCTTTCACGACGGCTTAATGACTACTATCCTTTACCTACAAGTTCTTCACAACCACTTTACTCAAAACTTCCACGAACTGGGGGTTAGTCTGCGATAAATTTTAATGAACATTTACATGATAAAGTAGAACAGCATCGAATCGATATTTTCTGGACGCTTTGGAGTCGAATAGTGGTCTTAGCCACTAGATTTGAGTCCATGCGATTATCATATGATCATGAGAGCGACCATAGCCGAGTGATCCAATACAATCTGGCTAATACCAAAATAACAAAAGTTTCTCACCAGAGGTTTCCATTGATGTTGTTCTTCCTGGGGATGCACCTTTCTTTCACTACATTAAACTTTAACCACATATTTAAGCACAAAAATCAGGAGTGTGAAATAATGTGTCCACTCACCACGGCGGTCATATTGGCGTCCCCCGTATGGCACGGTATTATGATGGGAACGTTCTTGTCGATCAAAAATTGCCGGACGGCAAGTGACGTGTGACACTTTCTGAAGATGCCATCAGAAATTTGGTGAATCTAGGTAAAACTACAGACAAGAAATACATGATGGTTGTTTTTATCGACTTTGAGGGCACTTTCGATGCACTCTGGTGGGAGAGCGCCCTCAGGTCACTTCGAGAGGCAGAATGTGATGATTTACTATATCAGATTATTAGATATTATTTTTCAAATAGGCAGATAAAAGTCATCTCACAACATTTGGTATTTTCAAAATTCATTTCAGACCAATGGTTACTAAAAGAAAGTCAAATTTGCAATAAAATAGCATATGTCGACGATTTAGTGCTATGCATCCAGGCAGGTCAAGACTTCTGCTAGAAACACATGGAAAAGAAATCTTGGATGATTTGCTGGAATGGTCTAGAATAAACAAATTAAAAATTTCTGAGACGAAAACCAAAATGATGATCTTCAATAATAAATTAGGTTATATATGTCCAAATTCCTTATGTTTCTCAAAATAAATATCTTGGTCTCTTAATTGATGATAAATTTTCTTTTATCCCCCACGTAAAGAACGTAGCTGAAAAGATTAAGAAGTTTACTGCCAATGTGATTATATTATAAGGCTATATTTTTGCCAATTGTAGTATATGCGGCTGGTTTCCTAGGGTTACTCACGTTACAGTGAAGGCCAAACTTTTATCATTGCAGAGAAAGATGATATTGGCACACAGATGCTGCAGAACAACATCGATCATGCATTACAAGTGATCTCAGGTTGTATTCCGATTCACCTTTATGTGGCATACCAAGGCATGATTTCTAACTTAAAGAAAGGTTTGGCAACTCAAATTCTCGACATTGCAAGTAATCCGACCACAGACATTCGGCAGGAGAAAATTAATCTTTGGACAAAATTCACTGAGAAGTGGAAATACAGATGGCAATCCAGTGAAACAGGACTCACTACCAGGGAGTCCATTGAAGATGCAACATTTGCTGTAAATAAGAAAGTAATGGGATGGTTTTATCCTTCAATGACAACGTCATATTTAATTACTGGACATGGCTCCTGTGCGATAAATTGTGTAAATTTGGACTTGAACCTGATCCTTTGTGTTTTTGTGGGGCAGTAAAAGATTGGAGGCATGTTCTGCTTTATTGCCCGGTTTATGACGACTTCAAAGAACTATTTAACAGCACTCAACCTATTAGGACTGATAATCTCGATATTTTGATTCAAGATGCCAAGAACTTTGCAGCATTCCAATCTTTTTCTGACAAGGTGTTTAAAAGAAGACGCACCTTGTTTACTAATTCTAGAAGTGGACAGTAGACTGATGTATTCATGAACTTATATTTCTACCGTACCAGGTCAAACAGCTGTTAACTTAGAAATTAAATGTTGTGTTCTTAAATTAGTAATAATATAGAATGTATATAATGGTATTAACTATACATAGATTTTTTTTATTATTATTTTATTTATTTTTTTCCCTTCGGGTTGGGCAGCCTGAAGGCTCCTGTCCTTTGGTATTGCACTCCTTCCACTGGACGACAAATTGGTGCAGCAGCAGCACTAGATAACAGAACCAGGCACAACTCCTCATACTTAGAAATGGGCAGTAATTGAGCGGGTGTTGATCGCTGTAGAGTGTAGACAGTGTTACTTTTTCAACACAGATTTTCCAAGGTGGAGTTCGACTAAACGTCTAGGTGTCACCCAAAAACAAGTACACACGCATACGCATGACACTTCCTGGTTTTTTTCCCCCTATGGAATGGGCCACCAGAGGATCCTGGCCTACCTTCTGGCAACATCAGGTGGGTCGGAGTATCTCTTGAGACAGTACGTGCTTTACATGGACTGGCCCACCTTCCCGTGGTGTGCACGAGTACCCATAATCATCTGTCCAGGTGACTGATGCTTCTGGGTAGCCAAGTGGCCAGACAGAACAACAGAACACACACATAATACACACAAAACTACGTCACACACATATCTGGCCCATTCGAAGTGATATTGTTCTTTACAGAGATACGAGGCGGAGTTGAACAGACGTTCTAGGTGCCGCCCTTTACAAAAACACATGTCCATGACACTTCATGGTAAAGGGGCCAAACATTTCGCCATTTTTCGAGTTGTTTACAAGGGATTGCTCTCTCAGTCGTTTCAAAACTTCTTGTTAGAGGACTTCATTAACAGGATACCTCGCAGAACGAATTCTAATAACACTATAGCCTTGTCAAAAAATGCAAAAAATGCTTTTTTGGCTTTTTGTTGCGTTTTCCGTTGGTGTCTTGAACTTGATCTCAGAGTCACATCCACATATCCAAGACTCATTGTCTGTTATAATTTTTGTTAAAAATGCAGGATCAGACACAGCTCGTTCGAACATCTCACATGATATGAGAACCCGATGCTCATCTTTGATTTCTAGTGAGAATTGGTGGAACAAACTTTGCGTTCACTCGCCTCATGCCCAAATCTTTAGTTAAAATGGTCCGAATTGCAACAAACGAAAGAGACGACTCCTGGGAAATTTTTCGAATGGTCAGTTATAGATCTGACCATTTGAAATGATAGGGAGAGCTTCATTAACGTTTTGATCCTTTCAGGATATTGACGGCGACCACTTCTTTCTTCATCTTCAAGCGAAAAATTTCCCTCACGTGGAAATTTTTGAAACCTCATCTTTGAAACCACTTGAAAACTGTTTCTTCATCATAACATGATCTCCGTAAACTGAGATAATGTTATGAGGTCCCGTGCTGACTTTCCAAGCTTAAAACGAAATTAAATTTTTGGACTATGTTCAAAATTTCGTCATTTTCAGTACATGTGGCGAATGAGAAAAGCAAGTGTTCACTTTCAAAGCAACTTCCTGCTAGGCTGCGCGTGACAAGTTTAAACCTACGCATGCTCAAAAGATGTGAGCCCACAACCTTTTAGTTTCAACTATGATTTAAGGAATTATGAGCTCATACACCGAACCTTTTAATCAAACCTTGTACTGGTAGAGTTATGAAAATTTTCGAAGTCTGAAAATGCTATCGGATGCACAGAGGTAACAGTGAAAATGTTTTCGATTGAGTTAAATTTTCAGTGCTTCATTTTTTGAATCTTTACCATCATATAGTCGTATACTTTTCTAATACTTTTCGTAGTTACGAAAAGTAATAGGAAATTTAATATTGTATTGTTCTTAACATTGCTAAAATAATATCAATTCAGTCATCATGAAAAAATCAATTAATAGCTGCATTGCATGCACGATAATCATTGGGCTTTATACTGTAGTACTGTATTTCAACTCAAAGCAAAGTTATTAATAATAACAGAATTTAGTAATTCAAATGCTCGTGTTTTTATTTAATGGTCGCAAATCACTGTCATTATAGGAAAATAACACTAGAGAAAAGGGAGTGGCTATTTTCAGAAACTTAACTGAGCTTGGCAAAAGTGAAGAAATAATAGAGTTGTTGGTAACTGTTTTGCCATTTAGTTTGAACAGTAGTACCATTTCAATATATACCAAAATTTGAAAAAAAAAAGTTAAATACCTAGAATTCTCAATATCTGAAATTATGAACAAAAAGCAACGAAGTTCAGTATTTAATAGTACGATGACAACGAGAACGACCTGTGTGACAGTATAAAGGTTTCACTACTTCTTACTTGTTTCAGGTCTGGGTTAAAATTCCGTTGTACACTGAAGAATTCGTAAAGGTCCGAAGATGCAGTCAGCTGATCCCACACGGAGGGAATATGGTTTTCTTCCATTAGGTATTCTGTGAATTTTTCGACCCACAGAACACGCAAATCAGCCGGTGAACACACACACTTGTACAGCAATACACACTCCCCAAACTGTATGTGTATTATGTGGTCAGCGTAGGGGGTAATAAGTAATATTCCTCCTCCTAGTATAGAAGGAGGGCAATAGTCCCACAGTAGCCTGAAAAAATCTGAAGAAAAGAATCACCAGAATATAAATGAAAGATACTGTATAATATAAATAAAATAAATTTTATGTTTATGCTCCAGGACGACCGCATAAGGTCAGAGGAATTTCACAAGAAAAAGAATAGGAGAACATCACCGTATTAGCAGCAAAGTGGACTTGAGCCACGGTCACTTTGTACTTTTGTACCATTTCGTTTGACCACTCTGCTCCACTACTCATATTGAATTATTATTTCTTTATGAAACCCCCAAACACGAAAAGTATTTGAACCTATAGTACTTAGTACCGTGCATGGGTTGAAGGTTGAGAATATGAAAGAAGATACTTGTTGACATTAGACTTGAATTTCTGTAGATTGCAATTTTCAGGAAATACGTATGAAGGGAGATTGTTCCAAAAAACGGAAGTTAGTTGGACAGTAATAGATGATGACTGGTTGCGGCATGTGTTTAGACTGGTTTGGAAGAGAGAGAGAGAGAGAGAGAGAATTATAAAAGTCAATTCAGAACAGTGCCCATGGAAGTATCTACAGAAAAGGAACACAGAGAAAGAGAACGCCTATGAGACAGGGAGTGACTAGACTTTGTAAGAGATAGGTAATTAATTAACATTAACTGTCCCCTTTTGAATGGAGTCTGGAAGTCTGAGAGAGGTTAATGGCGCATCGCCCAAAATATGGGAAATATTCTGTGGTAGGACAAATTTGAGATTTCTGCGGAGTGAGTAGCTGTTTAGAAGAAAAGTAATGTAGGAAGTGAAAGAGAAAACCACATATTTTAAATGCAGAGAAAGTAATACTTGTGATGCTTCCTCTACATATAAAAGAGGTCAGGGTAATCCCTAATAGAGATATGTGACCTTGTCTAGAAATCTCAGTGGCATCGAAGATAAGCATGGGTGCAGAATAATCCATTTTGCAAGATATAAGACAGGACTGAGTTTTAGAAGGATTTAAATTAACTAAGTTGTTTTTGACCTGGAGCTGAGAATTTAGCAATCGGTAGTAGATATTCGAGAAGCCGAAGGTTTCTGAAACTGAACGTTGAAGTTGGAAAGAAATCGAAGGTTGAAGTTGGCAAAGTATCTTAAACTCGAAGGTGGAATGCAGTGTGCTATCATCAGCAAAACTATGGACAGGATTTCCAGCCAATAGAAGAAATTCATTAATATATAAGAGGAAGAGAATGGGAGAAAGAACTAAACCTTGGAGAACACCAGCACTAGTGAAGTTAGAAGACAGAGAGCGATCTACCATAACTGGCGGTGAGCGGTCAGATAGAAAACTGGATACTCAATTACAAAAAAAAAAAAAAAAAAAAAAAAGAAAAAGAAAACAGCCGACAATCCGTTAGATGGAAGCTTGTTGAAAGACCTTTATGCCAAACACGATCAAAAGCTTTTGAACTGCCAAGAGCGACTGCTTGAGTAACTTTTCCATTGAATTTGTCCAAAAATGGGTAACATTAGTCAATATACCCTGGATTGACACAGATGGAATCCATATCGGCAATCATTGATCAGATGGAAAGTTTCAAGATTGTTTATGAATTAGGAGTTAAGGGATTTCTACATTATTTTGGAAAGAGTAGAGGTAAGTGCAATTGAACGGATTTGTCACCCTGAAATTTGAAGACAAAGACGCAAGTGTATATGAGCATATTTCCAAGCAGAAGGAAAAACACCAGTGGAATAAGAAAATTCCCTCCTAGCATTTGATTACTGCCAAGGGGTGAATGTAACTTTTACTTTATCTGAATCAAAAAAAAAAAAAAAAGTGCAAAAAGACGATAGAGAACAGGAATAAGCTCAGGAGAACAGGTTTTGAGATCAAGTGGAGAAATACCGAGACTTGGAGTTTTTTTGGAATCAAGATTGTTAAAAATTCTTCTGACATCCTTTTGACGGAAGATCTCAGGAGGTTTTCAGCGCAGTAGGATGAGAGCACGCAATGCGTCTGAAAAATTCCTGATAAAGATTTCACTTTACTAGACAAACTAACCAAACACTGATCAAAGCGCAAGTTTTGCCAAAAACATAATTCTCAACATAAAATAGAAAAAGAAAAAAAATAAATAAAATAGTGAGTTTCCGTAAGAAAAAGATTACACTTGATGAAACTACACTAAACCAATGAGTTTCTCGCAATGCCGGACGAACCGGTGGTCGATATTTACAAAAGGCTAGACTTTTTTTTTTTTTTATGAAAACCCCAAACACGAGAGGTATTAGAACCTAGAGTACACTTAGCACCATGCATGGGTCGGAGGTTGAGAAGATGAAAGAAAATATTTGTTGACATTAGACTTGAACTTCTCTAGACTGTAATTTTCAGGAAATATGTATGAAGGACGGTTGTTCCAGAAAACGGCAGTTGAATGAATAAACGGGGAAGATGAAAAGTTGGTTCTGTGAGTTTGAAGTTGGACAGAAAATGGATTTTGGCTGGTAGCGGCACGTGTTCGGACTGTTTTGAAAGAGAGAGCGGGAATTATAGAAGCCAATTCAGAAGAACAGTGCCCATGGAAGTATCTATAGAAGAGGCATGCAGTAGAAAAAGAACGTCTATGAAACAGAGAATGGAGAGACTCTGAGATGAGTCATTAATTAACCTAACTGTGCTCTTCTGAATGAAATCTAGAAGCCTGAGAGAGGTTTTGGGAGCACAGCCTCAGATGTGGGAACAATATTCCATGGTAGGGGCGGATTTGCGATTTGCACAGAGTGAGCAGCTGTTTGGAAGAAAAGTAACGCCGACAAGGAAAGAAAAAATCAAGTTTTTTAGATGCAGAGGAAGCAATATTTGTAATGTGCTTGTGCCAAGAGAGATTTAGAAGTCAGGGTAATCCCCAAAAGAGATATATCATCTTGCCTAGAAATCGAAGTGTCACCAAAGATAAGCATAGGAACAGAAGAATCCTTTTTGCGAGATATAAGACAAGACTCAGTTTTAGAAGAATTAAAATCAACTAAGATTCTTTGCCCCACTGGAGAATTACCTGGAGATCGGCATTTAAGGAATTGGTAGCGGATAATCGAGAAGTTGAAGCTGATTGAGCAGGGCGAAGTTTCTCAAACTGGAAAGTGAAATGCAATGTGATATCATTAGCAAAACTATGGATAGGATATCCAGAGGAAAAGAATGGGGGGGGGGAAGAACTGAACCTTGGGGGAAACCGGCATTAGTGGAGAAGATAGAAGATAGAGAGCCATCTACCATCACCCTCAGTGAGCGGTCAGAGAGAAAACTGGATAACCAATTACAAAACACAGTTGGCAAACCATAAGATGGAAGCTTGTTTAGAAGACCTTTATGTCAAACACGATCGAAAGCCTTTGAGATGTCAAAAGCAATTGCTTGTGTTTCACCGAACTTTTCCATTGAATTTGTCCATAAATGGGTAACATAAGCCAGAATATCACCAGCGGATCGACACTGATGGAATCCATACTGGCGATTGCCGATCAGACGGAAGGTTTCAAGATAGTTTACGAGTTGGCGGTTCATTGATTTCTCCATTACTTTAGAAAGAGTAGAAGTAATGGGACGCTATGGGACTATAATTTGTTGGGAGGTATTTGTCACCATTTTTAGGAACTGCTGGATATGAGCAAATTTCCAAACAGAAGGAAAGACCCCTTTGGAATAAGAAAGTGGAAAAAGTCGGCAAAGAACAGGAGAAAAACGGAAAAGTTCAGGAACACAGGTTTTGAGAACAAGCGGAGAAATACCATCAGGACCTGGAATTTTCTTAGAATCAAGATTCGTCAAAATCCTTCTGACATCCTTTTAACGGAAGACCACAGAAAGCATTGAATGGAGCGTTCTGGGAATGGTGGGAGGTGTTTTACCAAGATTATTAATACATGAGTTGGAAGAAAAAATGGATGCTAGCAGGTCAGCTTTATCCTTGGCTGAAGTGACAATAGAACCATCTGGTTCTGACAGAGGTAGGAACAGAGAAGTGCAAAATTTGCGGCCAAAAGCTTTGGCAAGAGGCCAGAATGCTCGGCTACCATTAGGGCACGAAGCAAGCTTTCTACTCTTATCCTGTTCAAAATTTAGTTTGGACTGATTAATAACTGCTTTACAATTGTTGTGAGCTTTGGTGTAGGCAGAAGATGATACTGAAACATTCTTCTCTTGAACAGCCTTAGCACATTTATTTGAAAACCAAGGTTTAGATAAAGGACGAGATTTTAAAGTAGAGTGTGGAATAAAGGATTCCATTCCTACAAGAATAATTTCACTGACATGATCTGAGCAAACGTTGACAGCAGAACTTTTGAAACAGTAATCCGACCAAAGAAAGCAAGAAAAGAAATCTCGCAGGTCATCCCATTTTGCCAAACAACACGAGGTTGGGAATAGATAAAGCCTTGAGATAAAGGCTTCACTGGAGAAGAGACAATCACCAAATTGTAATCTGAGGTGCCTAAATGACCACTCAATTCGACCATGTACTTAGAAGGGTTGTTCGTGAGAAAAAGATCAAGCGTGTTGGCTGTATGGTTAGGACTGTCCGGTATTCTTGTAGGTAAATGAAAAATCTATGCGAGGTCATTAGTAATTGCAAAAGCCTTAGCATCGCGACCAACTGAGTCTGTGTGACTCGAAAACGGAAGCCAGCTGGAGTTGCGAACATTAAAATCACTGAGGAAAATTACCTCACTGTTAGGAAAGTTGGACTGAAGAAAGTCAAGTTGCAAACAGAGGAAGTCAAAGAGTTCCAAGTGATTAGAGGAGGTGGGAGAAAGGTAGAGACAACAGATGAATTTGACAGAATGAGGTAGAGAGATTTTAAATCAGAGAAGATCAAAAAGTGGAGATTTCAAATTACCAAATCTCTGACAGGGAATATCACAACGGACATATGCCCAAGTACCACATTTGAGGCGAAAGGAACCATACAGCGAATAATTCGGACAACTGAGATGAGCAGTGGTCGAATCAACCGATAAATGAGATTTTGTCAGAAAAAGTACATGAAGTTTGGCAGACTGTAAGTGGAAATCATTGAGATAAGAACTGAGACCACGTATATTTGTGAAATGAACTAGGAAGACTATTTATAAAGATAAAATTTAAAAAAAAAAGGAGTAAATTTTCTGTTTATACTCTGAGACAACCACAGAGTTAGAGGAGTTCACATGGCAGAGAGAAAAAAAGAAACAGCGCCCTATTCAGTAATCACGCAAGCTTGAATTACAGTCAATCAAAGCACGCGTGCTTATGTACTCTCACGCCTGACCACTGAGCCACGAACTGAAGTACGGTTAGCCTCTTTGCAGAGCAAGTAAAGACAAAAGAAACAAAGAAAAACTGATCTTCCGGGAACGTATTACACATAACGCACATTGTTCCCATATCACAGCTGACATTGAGCAATGATAACAGAGGCCTAATTCGTACCTAAAAGAAAGTAGGACGTTTTAAGATCGCAAGAGAGAGAGAGAGAGAGAAATCCTGCTTCAACGCACATCCTCACTCAAATCTGAAGACAAAGAAGCAATTACAAAACTGCAGTGAACCGGCACCTTACATTCGGTTCTTGCACCTTCACACTACTCTTGACAGATGTTATCTTCGTTTAATAACATATTTTAATCTGTCCTGTCTCCTGAAACTAAAAGTGCTTTCAAGAGGCATGACACTTTTATCGGCAAGGAATACATGCTCTTAAAAGTCAATGCGGTTGGTCGTTTCAGAATTAGCGCCTGAGTGGCTATGGTCATGAGGCATCAGTACAGTGTGTTTACAAATTAAGTATATTCTATAGTCAATTTTATCTGGATGAAAAACTCGTTTCTGGAACGAAAAAACAACTAATAACTACACATCATCTCGGACGAGAGACTGACTAACTCGACTACGGTATGAAAAAAAAAAAAATATATCCAGAAAAATTCCTCTACTCTCGAGGGCTTTGGAATTCCTCTTTTTTTCACATGATGAAAAAGTCCCTTCGATGCTTCTTCCATTTGGGAGGTTACCATTGAAGGGAAAGGAAAATACTGTATATGAAAGAGAAATAATCCTTGCATTCATAAAAAGATAAAATAAAACATCTCCAACGTTTTTATTTTATTTAATTCTTCAAAATATTTATATAAGCCCATTTAAATTTTTAAAAGCTTTGTTTCTACATGATAGGTGTGTAACTGTTAAACCGCAGGGCTTCTAAGATAACAAAGAGTTAGTATATCGTGTCTGTATTTGACTGGAATTTTCGGTCGATCTGCCTGTTTTCTGCATGAAAAACTCTAGCTGTCGAGAAATAACATCATGTATTCGTGTAACATTCGCTTAAGACCAACGAACCTCTCCATGATGTGAAGAACACAACTATTATAAGTTCTCCTCTCTTTACAGGATTTTTCACCCTATGTGGGAAAACGGCGAATACAAGCGGCGTATCACACATGCACGAAAACAGAACAGACAATCAAACTAACTTTGATAATTAACAAATTAGTGGCAGCAGGCTGTGGAAGTAGAAACTGCACAAAAATACTTTTGTGGACACATGAAGTGCGGATAGCTGAAGTATTGCTGGTATAGTTGAAGTACTGCTGGTATCAGCAGTGGAAAATGGCGCAAGAAATAAAGCGTATAAAGCAGAAGCCCATAACGGTCGATATGTTGACAAGATGTTCTGAGGATAGCAACGTTTCAATTGAGGGGAAGATAAAGGTTGGGATACAAACCTAAATAACTTCAAGTGGTGCATCAGGAGAGTAAACTATAGAAGATTACTTAGTCTCAACTATGTCTACAGTAATGTCAGGAACGTTGTGAATAAAATGGCTGAATTTGAACTCCTGGTTCCAACTAATGCTGTTATAATAGGGCTAATAGAAACGTGGTGCCACCCGGAAAATGCTGATGACGAGTTCCACTACAGTATGTATAATGTATTTAGGAAAGATAGGGAAGACAGAGAGGGGTGGACGGTTTATACTTCTTATCAAAAGAAGCCCGAGCGCAAAAATAGCTTTTGATGAGTCTTCCAGCATGGAATCACCAAGGAAGAGAAGGATGATGATATCCAGCTCAGGACCCTGGGTATGCCAAGCCCGTACTCACCAGATGTGAGCCCCTGGGAGAGTAGAAGTAATCTACAGACCAAATTGTTTGTTTATTTATTTGGTTTTTAGGAGCATTAGCAACTAAGGCCATATTGCTCCGGGAATATGCGGTGGTCATTCCCTGACCTTTCCGCATCCTCCGTATTTGGTGGTGACGGGCTCGAATCCCGGTCTAATCAAGAAGCGTGTGCTACGCACGGCTGCTCCTTCCCACCTGGCTACGGAGGCGCCTCTACAGACCAAAAGAATATGACGAGAGTCTTTACATGCAGATGGAATGGGCAAGCAAGGGTGAATGTCTTATTACGGGAGACTTGAATCTGCACAAGAATGATTGAAATAAGAGGAAGGAAAACTCAACATGGGAAAAAAAACTTTTTTTAAATAAATTATATGATTATTATTTGTACCAGCATGTTAGAGAAAGTACTAGGGGCGAGAATATTCTTTACCTCATCATTACTAACGATTGAGATGACATCACAGGGCTTAAAGTACAGAATTCATAATCAGGAATTGATCATGCAATCGTCAATAAAATGACTGAATTTGAACTCCTGGTTGAGACAACTAATACTGTTATAATAGGGCTAACAGAAACGTGGTACCACCCGGAAATTGGTGATCAGAATATAAATAAAGATGTTGCAGTAGTTAAAGATAAACGCGCGGTTTTAACTTCAGAAGAGAGGACTTTGACAGTTTAAGACGCTTTATGGCATCTGTGAATTGAGCGGATTGCCGGGGAATGGTGAATGATTTGAATTGCAGAATACTTTTAAAGCAAAAATCACAAAAGCCATGAATGTATACATACTTATAAGAACATATTGCAGGAGGATGCCAAAATGGATGACCGCGGAGTTGGCTGATCAAATAAGTCAGAAAAAGATAGCATGGGACAGTCAGAGCAATGAAAAGCACTGACTCCTACAACGGGTACAAGTTGATCTGTAATAGCACTACAAATAAGGTCAAGGGAGGCCAAGGCTACGTATGAGAGAGCATTGGCTAGGAGAGCAAAGAATGGGGACAAGGAATTTTTCATGTATGTGAATACAACGAAGAAGAAAGCTAACCAGATCGGACCCTTGTGCACTGGGTGTGGGAAAGTCTTGGATAGATAACCCAACTGATGTTACAGATAAATTGAACAAGTATTTTGTATCGGTCTTTATTGGCAAAAGACCCTTCATGCTGAGAAAGGGCTGTGCTAGTGAGGCTGAGCCATACGAAATTAGTGATGTTGTAATTACAGATGACTGTTTATTAGAAAAACTTTTGAGCAATAAAAGCATGCCAGGTTCCAAGAGTTGATAACGTATACCCTAATTTTGAGGAAGAGCGCGAGGGATGTATTGAATCATTGAAGTTAATTATGAGGGCATGTTTGGACTCGGGAGATTCCTTTGGGTTGAAGAAGTGCCAATGTAACACCAATACATGAAAGCAGTTCTAAGAGTGAAGTTGATAACTACAAACCGGTTAGTTGTTAAGGGTAAATCATGCCTAACTTAGTAGGCTATTTTGACACAGTTATTCATGAGCTGGATTTTGGGAGTAATTTCGACATAGTTTATTTGGATATTAGCAAAGCATTTGATTCCGTCCCTCATGAGAAGTTACTGTACAAGCTGAACAGATTGGGATTACTGGTAATATTCTAAGATAGATTGCTGGGTGACTGCAGGGCAGTAGGCAGAGGGTTGATTACTGGATATTCTTCAGATTGGTGTAACATCAGGGGTGGGATTCTCTCAAGGATTAGTTCTTGGATCACTGTTGTTTCTCATTTTCATAGCCCTCGTGGGTAGCACAGGTGGTAGAATCGCCGCCCTCCCCACACCGGGCTGAAAAGACCTGAGTTCGACTCCCGTCGATGATATGAGGAATTTTTATGGGACTTTTTCACGACTTGTTAGTCAGTCTCAGACGAGGGTAGCATGGTTTTTCTCCTCCGAGAAACTAGAGTTTTTCGTCCAGCAACAAGAAAATCGACCTCAGAACACACGCAATTTACAGACAAGGAACACAGATCAATATGGCCTTAGTCGTTCATGCTTCTAAAATACTACTACTACTCATTTTCATAAATTACATCGATGAAGGGATAGAAGGCGTGATGTCAAAATTTGCAGATGAAATAAAGATTGGCAGAGTCGTTAATAATCAGTGCAAGGCAGCACTGATTATTAACGACTAATTCTTCTATTTACCAGTGTTGCCTTGTTCAAGTCTCCTTTAGGATGACTTGAACAGACTTCTAAAATGGTCAGAGAGGTAGCAGCTATGTTTTAATGCTGCTAAATGTAAGGTTTTACACTTGGTGAATAGCAATCCCCAATTATACACTTCGGGTGTTGAATTAAAAACAGTGGAAGAGGAACGGGATCTGGGAATTACAATATAGGCAGATATAAAGTTTTCTGAACAGTGTAAACAGGCAGCCAGGAAAACCTATTCTGTCCGATTGATGATTTATCAAGCGTTATCCTGTAGAGATAGGGAGGTCATAATCCCACTGTATAAGGCAAATGTAGGACCACATTTAGAACACTGTGTTTCAGTATGGAGACTTCATATGAAAAAAAGTCATTGAGCTCCGTAAAAGTTCCAAAGAAGGGCAACTCGAATGGTGAGATTAGCAGAAGAACAGCTGTATGAGGAAAGACTCCAATTATGTGGGCTATGGAACTTGGCAACCATGCACTTCAGAGGTGACCTGGTTGAGGTTTACAAGGCTTGGAGAGGGATTAGTAAAATGAATGAAGGTGGAATTCTCACTGTTATAAAGAATTCAATCTGCACGGGTAACACAGCGGTATCGTCACCGTCCTCCCCACACCTGGTGGAAAAGGCCCGGGTTCGAATCCCGTCGACGACGAAAGGAACTTTAATGGACTTTTCTCACTCTGTGGCTGAGTTAGTCGGTCTCAGGCATAGATAGCAAGATTTTTTCCCAAGAAACTGGTATTTTTTTTTTTTTTTGTCCAGCAAAACAGGCAAATCGACCAGAGAACACGCAATTTACAGACACAAATACGGGTTTATGTAATCAATTATGGATGACCCTAATGTAATAATTTGAATTTTTTTTTTTTTTTTTTTTTGTTATAAAGAATTCCAGAACTAGGGGCCATAAATTCAGATTAGAGGGGTTGAAGTTTAGATTAGATTGTAGGAAGTTTTCTTTTAGCCAGCGAGTCATTGATTGTTGGAACAAGTTTCCCTCGCTGGTAGTTGAGGCTGATAGTTTAAATAAATTCAAAGTTCAACTGGATAGTTACCTGAGTGAGAAGGGAAGCATATAATTTGTATTCTTATCTACTTGGTTTTATTTATTTATTTATTTTTTTGCCAGTACAGCAAAAGCCTGTGGCTTCTTTGCACTATATACAGAATACTATCACTATAATTTATGTAGTTCTTCTTTGAATTTGTTCAAACTATCCACTTCCACAACAACAGATGGAAGTTTGTTCTAACAGTTAATCACCTGCTGACTGAAGAAAAACTTCGACACATCTACTCTGCAACTATCCTTCCTCATTTGAATTTATGTCCCCTCATGTTTGAAGTCTGGGCAAGAAGAACAATGTCATTAGCAGTGAGCTTGTTCAATCCA
Source organism: Mastigoproctus giganteus (assembly GCF_048544385.1). Lineage (NCBI taxonomy): Eukaryota > Metazoa > Arthropoda > Arachnida > Uropygi > Thelyphonidae > Mastigoproctus > Mastigoproctus giganteus. The sequence continues at coordinate 90,638,410 of NC_143588.1, read as the reverse complement.
TTCAAAGCCTTAGACACCTCAATCAGTCTACCTCACAGGTGCTTAGTTTCCAGACACTGCAATTTGCAGAATTGAAGCCTCTCTTGGTAAGTCCACCCTTTTGTTCCCTTTACCAATCTTGTTGTCCTTTTCTACACATATTCCAGCAGATTTACATCCTTCCTAAACTGGACCTCCAGATCTGTACACAGCACTCAAGATGCAGCCTAACTGTTGCTTTGTGCAATCACCTCCTAATCTCTGCTAGAAAAGTTTTATGGATATCATTGACAAAACATGATGGGCTGTCCTGGCAGCCACCTGTCTACACTGCTCAGAGAACTTCCCATCTGACTGCACAATTATCCCACCCCTATGGTATTTTTCATTTTCCACTACCCTCAGTATTATTATTATTATTATTATTATTATTAGCCATATGGTACAAGGAAGCCTGAGGCTTATGCTGCACCAGCCAAAGAAAAAAAAAAAAAAAAAATTCCCGAGTTACCCCCTGTGTGTGTGTGAGAGAGAGAGAGAGAGAGAGAGAGAGAGAGAGAGAGAGAAAGAAGTAGAAAGGCATCACCAAGAAAGAGAAGAATGATGATATCCAGCTCAGGACCCTGGGTTTGCCAAGCCCATACTCACCAGATGTGAGCCCCCGGGGTTATGTGAGCCCCCGGGGTTGTATAAGTCAACACAGTTGATATGTTAATCTGGGATTACTGCTACCATAAGCAGTACCTTCATTTGTCAATGTTCAACTGCTATTTCTCAGCCCAACTGCCTAATTTTTCTAGATCTTGTTGCACTAGCATACCATCATTACTGGCATTAACCACCATGTCAACCTTTGTAACCTCTGCAAACTTGGACATTAAAGCCAATATACCTTCATCAATATCATTAATAAATACATAAAACAAAAATGGATCCAGCACCAAACCCTGGAGGACTCCACTAATAATATCACCCTGTGACCAGCAATATCCATTGATGACTACTCTCTGCCTTCTCCCACTTGACCATCCCTTTATCCAAAGCAGTAACTTGCCCTTAATGCCACATTCTCCAATTTATACAAGCAGTCTTTTAGGTGCAACAGTATCAAAAGCCTTCCCGAAATCCAAATATATGATATTGAAATTAATTTTTACATTCAGTTCCTTCGTTACTGCATCAAAGTATCGAAGCAGATTGGTCAGACAAGATTGCCCCTTAACAAATCCATGCTATGACTGAAGTATAATTGCATTCCTGGCTAGATGGCCCTGCATTGCTTCTTTAACCAGTGATTCCATTATTTTCCCTGGAACAAAAGCAAAGCTAACAGATCTGTAACAGGTTTGTGTTACCCTTTGTGCAAATGTATTTCACATCGCCCAGATGTGAAATACATTTGCACATCTCCAGTCCATAGGGACCTCCTCTGAATCCAAATTTGCTCTCATAATTATGGCTGAGGGTTTACTTACCTCCTTTGCAACCTCCCTTAATATAACTGGATAGACCCTATCCACCCCAGCTGCTGTTTTCATGTTTTGCTCGAACAATTTCTATACGCAGTATTTTAAGTATTGGGGGATATATTAGTGAAGGGGAAAGATGATGTGTATAAGTTTTCAAGCAGTTTCAAGTCCATGAAAAGTAGCAGAATGGTTTCATGCATTTCTGAGCATGTTAGATCAGATAATGGCATGTGTACACAGGTATTAAATTACTTGAACTAACTTTACAATGTAAAATATGATATGCATTCATCGGAGCAACCTGGAATAATACAAGAAAGATTTAAATTAAAACCAAATGTTGTAATCCTTATCTTAGAGTCTTCCTCTCTAAATTATATTTAGAATAGAACTATTTAGACAATGATCATATAAAACATAACTTTCGGTAATGTTTTATATAATTTATATATTTATTGGTATATTTATTATTATATGATTTATATAGGATTTACCAACTTTACATAGGCCTTATAACATGTTGCAAGACAAAAAAAAAAAAAAAAAACATAATGAATAGCAGTCCAGCTAACAAGAGCTATGAGGAGCTTATTGGTTGAAATTGTGGCTGAACACTAAACAACAAATTTGAATTTGTCTTGCCTCATAATGAAAATAAATGATTCTGATAAATTTAAACGTATTGAACTAAAATCCGAAATTAAAATTAATGCATTACTATCACAGATATCAACATTGTTTACTATATTATTTAGTATTATTATTAATATTTGTAGTGGCAAATGATGAGAAAGAGGCTTAAAAATCATCAGCCAAAAAAAAAAAAAAAAAATACCTACACACTTCACATTTCCGTACCATCCAAGAAAATTCTTAGTTCTTCCTTGAATTTATTCAAACCATCCGCCTTCATCACAACAGATGGAAGTTTATTGCAACAATCAATCATCCACTGGTTGATGGCAAATGTCTGCACATTTATCCTGCAACTATCCTTTCTCAATTTGAATTTATGCCCTCTCATATGTGTAGTCTCAGCAAGAGGAAGAATTCCATCAACAATTAGCTTACTCAATCCATTCAAGGCCTTAAACACCTCAAAGAGATTTCCCTGCAGGTGTCTAGTCTCCAGATGTTACAAATTGTGAAACTGAAGCCTTTCTTGGTTAGAGAACCCTTTTGCTCCCTTCACCAATCTCATTGCCCTTCTCTGTACCTATTCTAGTAGATCTATATCCTTCCTAAAATGAGGCCTCCAGACCTGTATACAGCACTCAAGATGCAGCCTAACCATGGCCTTGTACAAGGGGATAATCACCTCCTTATCCCTGCTAGAAAAGTCTCTGTATATCATTAACACAGCCCCCATGAGCTATCCTAGCTTCCTGTTTGCACTGCTCAGAAAACTTCATATTGGACTGCACAATTACCCCTAGATCTTTTTTCATTTTCCATTTCCTCAGTGTAGTACCACAGAGTTGATATGTTAATCTGGGATTACTGCTACCCGCATATCTTGCATTTGTCAATGTTAAACTTCAAATGCTATTTCTCAGTCCATCAGCCTAATTTGTTTAGATGTTGTGGCAGTAGCTCACCCTGATTACTGTCATTAACTATTCTGCAAACCTTGGTATCATCTGCAAATTAGACATTAAGCCTGATATATCTTCATCAATAAATATTGATGAAGAGATATTAATAAATCATTGAACATTAATAAATATTGAAAGAACAATGGGCCCAGAATTTCTACCATTTTGTCATGAAGTGGAATGAAACCATGTATATATTAATAAAATTTTATATGGGCCTATAATATACAAAATGTAATACTGTAATTACCACTTAAAAACTTTTCCTAATTTTTTTAAATGGCAATTAAAATTTCTTTGATTAAGAACAACAACTAGCCAGGTAGTATCATTTTTTTCATAACATAAACATCTTGATAGAACCTTTCTAACTGACACCTAAGTTAGGTGGAAAAAATTGCAATATTGCAGGATTTCCTCTAAGTTGCATACATATGAAGTGGTTCTGAAAGTGCTGCCCTTTACTGACATTACTCATGTCTTCTTTACTGTAAGATATTTTTATCACTTGCTAGGATGAGGGTGAGGATTTTTCAGGGAAAATGTAGCATTGTTTTTCAAATGTTCACTGTGTAGTTTATAAAATTTGTTAATACTGTTAAGAATGGTTTCATAGAGATAATTTTATATTTGTAAAATCTGTTTACTTTAATAGTTATAATTATATCTTATTAAATTGTTTACTTTTCCAATTCACTTGTAAAAGTCATGTGTTATTATTAACAATTGTAATCATTAATAATTTTTTTTAATGGTGACCTGCCACACAACAGCATAAGATATGCACATACACAGTGATATTCATTCTGCCCACTGAGCAAAAAAATTGGAAGGAACTATACTTTAGAGGCCTATGTTCTACTAATGAGCGAGCTACCGCCCACAATTACCAATCAGTACTAATGATTACTTACTTACTAATGACCTTACATGTTTGTTCAATTACCTACCAGGATACCACAAGATCCAGGATATCCAACCCACACACCCAATATTCTTGATCTTTTCCTCACCAACAACCCTTCAAAGTACACAATCAACATTAGAGTTCCTCTATACCAACTTGGGGGTGGTCTTTTTTTCCAAATGGAGTCTCTCCTGTCATTTAGTATTACAAAAACATGAAATAGGATGATCTGTGTGATTTCTGTATTACTGTTTATCTGTAGTTATTTGTCATCACAGACAATCAGTCTGTAATAGTGATGGAAAAAAAGTTATTTGATTGATTCAATTCAGTGAAGTCATTACAGAAAAGCAACCCGACTTAACTTATGTCATCAAGTCACTTCAAAATAAGTTATCATTCAACACAAAAGCAGTGGCCACCGTGAAAGTAATTTAACTGATTCAGTGATTCATATCAAGGAATATCCAAGATCTTCCATTTCCATATCCAACACAGTTAGAGAAATGATAAGTAACTTTATGTAAATGAACAATTCTCTGTTAAGGAACTGCTAAAGATGAAATAATCAAAGCAAAAATGAAAGCTTACGGTATGATAAGTATTAATTAAATCTGAGTATGAGGTCTGAGTGGTAAATAAAAGGTATATTATCAACATAGCTAGAAAACATCGGCCCCAATACAATCATAAATTGAGCACCCCCTTGGTGATAATGACGTGTATTCTCCTTCCCAGATTTATTATTGTGAATAATAAACAAAATAAAGGGCATATGATAGCTGTCGTTGGTTATATGCTTATTTCAGGTCTACACTGTGACAAAAATCAGTAATAGTAAGAAAAAGTTAATAGGGGGAGTTGCCATAAAATGACATGTACTTACTCTTTACTTTAAAAGTTATCCTTGGCATTACTACTAAAAATGTTGTTACTTCTAACTTTTATTCCATTATATTTGTCCTTGTGAATTTTCTTGAGAACTAGAATTAAAATAAAAATATTACATTGTAGTATGTAATTAGACTGCCTCTTTAAGGAAATATCAGCTCATTTGAGGTAAATTAATTGTTACAGTTTTCATACAGAACAAAGTCAAAACAAATTGAAAATTGATATTTTTTGGCCACCAGCATTCCTTGAATAACATGCAAACCCACTAATTGTGGCCTCCATTATACATTCTGTATCACTTTTTATCCTTCTTTGAAGCAGATATGATGAATATTATAAAATTTCAATAAACAGTCCCTAAAAAAGCAAGCAAGCAAGCAATAATGCCAGGTGAAAGCAATAAAACAAAGTGAAATAATTTTTGAACAGATTTCACTATTAACAGTCCATCCATCTGCATTAATAGTTTGTCTAGTTCTTCCTTGAATTTATTCAAACTACCCATTTCCAGCAACTACCCACTGCTGGCAGAAGGCAACTTTCCATGCACGAGTGAATATCAGCCAAGTCTGATGTTTTCCCTCTTCCATTTACTTCCATTTTTACACTTACAGTCAGATTTTATTACCAATTCTTAAACAAGGTGGGGTTCTTAAAGCATACCACCTTATTAACCCTTAATCTCCTTTACTTCCTCCTGAGACCTCAGTGATTTAATCTCTTTACTCTTTAATCTCTTTTACTGCCCACACCTATTAACTGAGACCTCAGTGGTTTAATCCTTATTAGCTGAAGATGCCAACTGGCACTGGTTGGAAGTAGAGATTGCAAAATAAAAACTAAAAATAAAATTCATATGTCGAGGATATGACAATTGAAAAACCATATATCGATACCAGCAATATATCGCAACCAATATGTCGATATTCGACATTATAGATAAACTGAAAGTTCATTTATTATGCTGTTTAAGCTTGACCAACCAACAAGTTCACTTAATTGCCTCAGAGTATATGCATCCTAATGGGCACAAAGGGGTAAACTGCAAGTTTGACTCTTGGTTAGAGTGTGTTTGAAATCCTAAAAGCAAATTTCATTACATCCAGTCGCAAGCAATTTAAATTAAGAAAAATAATTGCAATTATTTTTCTTAATTTAAATCTATGTCCCCTTTTTGCATTATCCTAGAAATAAAATATATGCTTCCATCATTTAAGCTTGTTAGATCAATATATAGCCACACCTGTTGGATCTCCCCATAGATGTCTAGTTTCTGTTAGACTTTTATAGCTAGAATTATTTAATTGTGTTAAACTGGATTATTATTGTATTAAGCTGTTAGACTGTTCTTATCTTACCTATAAAAAAACAACAGAATTTCTAATAACCTTTACTTTCAATGTTTTGATTAATTTATCTTTCATTTAAACTGCCTGATGGCCTCTGCTAAATACATAAGTTTGTAAATATTCTTAGTTATCTTATCTTTATTTTTTTTTATTTACTAATTTCTTTACATACTTCTCACCCACAGGGCACACACAGACCCTAAACTCTGGTGGAAAACTGCGAATTGGAGGGCATCACTCATTAAAATTTATACAAAATTAAAATTAATGAAACAGAGTAAAAAATGATTTCTCGTAGTTTTATACAAAGATGGGGTAAGTGTATAATCAATGTGGTGTTTGCACGAGTATTCACTTATATTCGTATATCACCTGAAGGAAACAGAACAGAGGAGTAGCAAGTAAATGTTGACTACGAAAGGCAGCCAGCAAGAAACATTTTATGATGAGAATTCAGGAGAGGTATATTGGTATAAGGTGTTGATTTAATGTATAGGTTATTTACAGTGGTTTTCGACCTTTTTTTAATAATGTCACCCCGAAGTAATTGATTTGGTTTTGTGGCACCTCTACTCAATTTTCTGCCTCTTAGATCTGATTCTCTGTGTGTGTGTGTGTGTGTGTATATATCTAATATTAAAAAAAATATGTTATATGATAGTTATTACAATAATATAACTATAAACAAAATTACAATTCATAATACAAATTATATATATATATAATAATTTTATTCTTTATATAGAGGTACTAAATAAACCAACATCGAGCCATGATGATGATGAGGTTGAAGAAATGTACACCAAAATTGAGAGTCTTTTAGATGAGCAGAAAACCCACTACACTATTATTATAGGGGACTTCAATGCTAAGGTTGGAAAAAGACAAAACAGTGCAGAAAGAGGAACTATAGGAAATTTTGGAATTGGTGAAAGAAATGAAACAGGCGAAAGGTTTGTGGAATTTGCAGAATCTCAAGGATTTTCAGTAATGACATGGAAGAGTCCAAATGGATTAACAACTAATGAAATCGACTTCATCCTCACTAACAGAAGATATATTGTGAATGATGTTACCGTCCTGAATAAGGTAAATGTTGGAAGTGATCACAGAATGGTAAGACGTATACTTGATATAGATGTAGGAAAGGAAAAAACTGACTCGAGTAAATAATACAAAGGTCTTTGAGATAACAGAAGACCTTTGTATTATTTACTCAAGTCAGTTTTTTCCTTTTTTAAGAACAAGTTTGAGCTTCTGCAGACTGCTCAAGACCAAGATATCGATGAGGAATATTACAACTTTCTGAAAGTGATAAAGCCCAAGAAACCTATAGGGAAAAAGAAATCCAAGGAAGAAAAAATTAGTCAAGAAACACTTGTTATGATGAACCGAAGGCAACAAATGAAGAGCAAGATAAACACTGACAAGGAGAAAATTGAGTATACTGAGTTATGCAAAGCCATTAGAAAGAGACTCAGAGAGGACTTAAGAAGATTTAACACAAGAAAAGTAGAACAAGCATTAAGGGAAAACAAAAGACTTAAATCAGCAGCCATGAGCAGTAACACAGAAAGACAAATGATACTGAAACTGAAGAATAGCGATGGTGTACTTATAAACAGCAGAGAAAGCATAATTCAAATAGCAGAAGACGATAGAGAATTATGCAAGGAGCGAGGGAATGATGACAGCAGTGGGGAAGATGGATTGCAAATTAGCAAAACATACGACATACCCGATATTCTTCCTGATGAGGTAGAACATGCATTGAAGAAAATGAAGAATCAGAAAGCCCCAGGGGAAGATGAAGTTACTGTAGAGTTGTTAAAATTGGGAGGAAGAGACATAACACAAAAACTGGCAAGGCTCTTCACAAAGTGCATTAGAAAAGGTGTGACGCCTAAGCAGTGGAATAATGCAATCATAGTTTTGCTGCATAAGAAAGAAGATAAATCAGAAATTGGAAATTATAGACCAATTAGCTTGTTATCCCACATCCACAAGTTGTTCACAAGGGTCATTACTAACAGATTAGAAAGAATATTTGATGAGAATCAACCGAATGAGCAAGTTGGCTTTAGGACAGGATTCTCAACTATGGATCACCTTCACGTAATATCACAGCTAATGGAGAAAGCAAATGAATACAAAACACCATTATGCCTGGCATTTGTGGATTATGAAAAGGCATTTGACTCCATACAGCATAAGGCAATGTTTCGGGCACTGGAAAGGCATGGATACCCCATATATTATGATTTTGAAGAAAATATATGTGAACACTACCTCCTTTATTAGACTAGACAAAGACAGTAGGAAATTTAAAATCGAGAAAGGAGTTCGATAAGGAGACACAATATCTCCGATGCTGTTTACTGCTGCCCTTCAGGAAGCTTTCAGAAGATTAGACTGGTCGCAGAAAGGAGTCAATGTGAACAGAGAGTACCTAAACCATTTACAATTTGCAGGTGACATTGTGGTCATAAGCCACGATCCCAAAGAATTAGAGGAAAATCTTAATCAGTTATGCACAGCTAGTAAGGATTTTGGACTAAAGATGAATATGGTTAAAACAAAAGTAATGATGAACAAGTATGCCAAAGAAAGGGAAATAATGATTGAAGGAACAGTAATTGAAAAGGTGGAGTTATATACTTATCTGGGACAAGTTATTAGCTGTAATAATGATAAATGGCTGGAAGTCAAGAGAAGAATAAATTTTGGACGGATAGCATTCAGGAAATATAGTCACATACTGAAGAGCAATATCCCAATTTGTCTGAAACGTAAAATAATGAACCAATGTAAACTCCCCACCATGACTTATGGAAGTGAAACTTGGGCACTCACCAAAAGAATGGAAGAGAAGCTGAGAACTACACAAAGAAGAATGGAATGAATTATATTGGGAATCAGACTGTTAGATAAGAAGAGAAACACATGGATTAGGCAGCAAACTCAAGTAAAGGACATTCTTATCAAAACTAAAGAACTAAAATGGTCTTGGGCAGGACACATAGCTCGAAGATATGATAACAGATGGACAAAGAAAATAACAGAATGGTACCCAAGAGGAGCTAGAAGAAAATCTGGAAGACAAAGGCAAAGATGGATAGCTGAAATTCATGAGTTTGTGGGTAGTAAATGGATGGCCAGTGCTCAAAACAGAAGGAACTGGAAAGTTGCTGGAGAGGCCTTCGTCCTGCAGTGGATTGAAAATGGCTGATGATGATGACTAAATAAACATCAATTATAGATCACCACAAAATTAAAAAGATACTGTACACCTTTTTATAATGAAATAAAAATATAAATTTAGAAAAAATAATAAGTTTAAGTAACTTAAACTCAAATTACATGGTACTCCTGGAATGTTATTGCAGCACCCTAAGGTGCCATGCCACTCCGGTTGAAAACCACTGGGTTAGTGCAATAGCATCGATTTAATTTGTAGCCATCTACCAAAGTAGTTGAATTGGCATCGTTTTAATTATATCTCATATGGTGAATACCTTCACGAGTTACCATGATGTTGTTATTGTACTACCTCGAATAAGTAACAGTAGTCTACTTGGGTGGTGGTGGTATCCACCGAGAATAAATAACAGTAGTCTTCTCCACTGGTAAAGTGTTACTTATCCGATGTAGTACAATACCATGGCAACTCGTTGTGAAGGTATTCACAATATAAGATATAATTAAAATGATGCCAATTCAACTACTTTGGTAGATGGCTATGAATTAAACTGATGCTATTGCACTAACCTATATGTTAGTTATTCTACCACTGGTTTTTGATTATTATGATATCCCACAACGGCAATATCTTTCTCATAGACTAAAGCGAATTTAGGCTCTTGCCCTAAAATACTCTACAGTGTATGGATTTGTAAGGACGTATAAGGATTTGCTCAGGCAAAGATGGATAATCAATAACGGAGTTTATGACATTGCAAACAAAACGAGACCAATGGAGTTGACATCAGAAGCGAAGAGGGTCGATTCTGAAACGATGGTAACGGCCTTCATAGTTTCGACAGTGAAAGGCAAGACGATTTCGAAAGCATAAGAATTTAATGAATTTGATTTGAATTCGCTTTAGTCTGTGAGAAAGGTATTGCCGTTATGGGGACCAAATGATATCACAATAATCAAAAACCAGTATAAGCTGCTTGTACAGAGGAATTATAACGTTGTCATTCTAAAAAGTTTAGAAAGAACGCTTAATTTAATTGAGAAGTTTGGAAGTCTGAGATATTACGATATCTATATGGCACAAGGGATGAAAATCAAATCGGAATAAAAAAATAAATATCACACTTGGGTCACCCGAATATTAATTCAACTATCCAAGTGTATTGTTATGTTCATGAATCGCGTGCCTTTTCTGTTGCATTTGCCTGTTTTGCTGGACTACCCTGCTATCTGCGCCCACGACCAATTCACTTTGCTACGGAGTGAAAAAAACCTAACACGATTTCCTCCAGTCGTTGACGGAATTCGATCTCGGGATTTTCCACCTGATGCTTGATGGGCGGTGATGAGATTAAATTGGAATAAGACATCTAAATTGTTGATTGTGCTAATACTCGCAATAATAGAATTTCCAATATAATATCAGTCAATCAGTCAGGACTGAAGGTCGACCTGGGCGATTCAAGTGGAAGCGTTATAATTTACATTTCAACTGGAGATCATAACTACCAGTTGGAGAAGAGATAACTTTATAACGTTTTAGATTATCAACTGAAATACAGTTGAAAGATCATTAATGAAACAATACACAAAAAAGTGGACCTAAAGATGAGCCATGAAGAATACCCTGTGATTGCATTACAAAGTAGTTATTTTAAAACTGGCCCAAGAGTTAAATTTCCCGCCTATTCCAGGCCTTCTTTAATCCGCACTTAACAAAATATGGTACCATAATTGGAATAATATCAAAATTCAAACTCAAAATATTTTCCTTTCAGGGCTGCTAATTGCTCACTGGTAAGGTCTATGGGCGAAATTAAATTAGAAAATTATTAAATAAATTCTAATGAGTTAAATTTTAATTTAATTTAGTTATTAAATAAGTAAAAATTAATTAAGTACAATGTTGGCTAAATTTGTAAAGGACATGGAGTAGCGTATTACCTATAAATATAATTAAATAAGTCACTTTATCTCGTGTCAAATTATAGTAAAACTGGATTGTAAAAAAAAAAGTAACATTCACAAATGTCGCCATATTAGTTTAGTTTAATACCATATGGAGAGAAATTTGTATTTTTTTTTTTTTTCGCTTTTGTGATCCAATAAAATAAAATTTTGTCACATGTTAAAGTGTATTATATAATTAGACAAGTATGGGAATCACAAAGATTGCTAATTTAAATATTACTTTTGGATTATCAATATATATATTTTAATACAATTGATTAAAATACTTAGAATCCCAATACTTCATGGCTACTCTAATAGTGAATCCCTAAATTAATCGATGATTGCACAGGTACACACAATGGTGACCATGACGACAAAGAGTGAAGCAAGTTGTATTAACTAGTATTTAAAATCGATTGATATAGATCATTACGAAAGACTCGTGACTTTTTCTCCTCTGACTAAAAAAAAAGACATTAAAGAACGAACCCGAAGGGCGACCGTAAACACAGTATTTACTAAGGATATCACTGTCCACAGTTTCATGTCAAACTTGTATAACATGTTATTATAGTAATACAGTATTATTATGTAAATTATACTATACACTGAATGATAACTGAATTATGACCACCTACCTAATACTTCGTAGGTCCTCCGTTTGCCCTCAGTATAGCAGCTATCCGACGTGGCATTGATTCAACAAGATGTCGGAAGCGTTCGGGAGGTATGACCAACCAAGCTGTCTGTAATGCGGCCAACAATGCAGGTATGGAGGTGATTGGTGTATACATACGCCTGATATGCCTTTCCATAGTATCCCACAATTGCTCTATGGGATTGATATCGGGGGAGTTCGGAGACCGATCAATATGCTGGAAGTCAGAACTGTGTTCCTCAAACCATTCCTGCACATCAAGTGCCCGATGGCTTGGCGCATTGTCATCTTGGAAGACACCATTGCCATTCGGGAAAAAGTGTAATATAGCGGAGTGTACACAGTCAGCAAGCAGTTGACTATAGTGGAGACCACTGATAGGTTGTTCCACATGCACCAGGGGTTCAAATTCCTGCCAGTGAAACATGCCCCACACCATACAACTGTCTCCACCGGCTTGCACTTTTGATACCATGCATGATGGATCAAGAGCCTCATGTTGTTGAAGCCAAATCCGTACACGACCATCCACGTTTTGGAGTAAATAACGTGACTCATCCGACCAGCACACCTTCTAGTCTTCTAACGTCCAACTTGCATGCTCTTTGCACCACGCGAGTCTTTTACACCGATGAATCTTGGTTAGGAGAGGATGCCGTAGGGCTCGTCTGCTGGTATAGCCAATTGCGTGCGACGCATGGTCATGCTAGATATTGTTCTGAGTTGGCCCATGTTGTATTGGGTAGTCAACTCTTCAACAGTGCTGCGCCCGTAAGAGTCGTCGAACCCCGCGCTTACCTCTAACATCAAACTTTCGCTGACCTTTGCAGTTTTGCTGTCGGGTCATTGTTTGACCATTTTGAAGCCAGCCCTGGTACACTTTAACAACGGCGGCTCTAGAACAGCCCACCAGTTCAGCCGTTTGGGAAATCGAGGCAACAGCTCGTCGAGTTCCCACAACTTGTCCTTTTTCAATGTCCGATAAATCCTTCCTTTTACCTATCACGCTCGAAATTTTACTACCTACTGAACCATTGACACCTTATCTATGCTACGTAGGTCGACTAACTTCGCACTCTTGTACCTCACGTGGTCAACAGGTCGCAGTCAGTTTTCATAGGGGTGGTCATAATTCAGTGATGACTCAGTGTATATTACTAGAATAATACATAGTATAATTTATATATAGTATATTATAAGAATCTGGTATATATATACTGTACAGTATACTATATAGTATAGCATATAGTATATAAAATAATTTATACATAAGTAAAAATAGTATAATAGTATAGCATAATTGCAGCGGTTGGAGACTAGGCACCTGCGAGGTGATCTGATTGAGGTGTATAAGGCCTTGAATGGGTTAAGCAAGCACAATTCTGATAGGTTTTTTCCTCTTGCTCAGATTACGAACCTGAGCGGGCATCAATCCAAATTGAGGAAAGACAGTTGTCGAATAGATGTGCGGAAATTTGCCTTTAGCCAGCGGGTAGTTGATTGCTGGAACAAACTTCCATCTGTCGTTGTGGAAGTTGACAGCTTAAATAAATTCAAGTAGGAACTGGACAAACTTTTAGAGGGAATGAATGTGTGAAATTGTTTTTTTTTTTTTTTCTTTTAGCTTGTCATACGCTTGCTTTCTTGCATCATATTTCTCTACTACTACTAATACATTTCAAATATGAAAATACATATACAAAAAAAAAAAATGCTTATGCTCTGTTCAGATTGGTTTAGTCCGACAGCAGCACCTGGTAAATCCAATGTTAAGTATATATTTCTTCTTATTTCTTTTCATCCAGAAATCTATCGTACATTGTCAAAACCGTTCTTGAATACATTTTGTTCTCGATAGAGCCTCGAGTTTTACATCTACAAAGATAAATCATAATCATTAAAAAAGTCTCAACAAGGAATTGAGTTCATGATATTAACCAGAATTCACTCCTGGCTTGCAGCAGCGAAGGGATCATTGCTCTGATGATAAGTAATTCAGATAATAAATACCAGACCTCTGTAGGAGCAGAACACGGCACAAGAGAGATTTTGAGATGAAGTTGACGTGCCTCAATTTGTCTCCATAAAACATCCCAGGTGGATGAATGCTCAATTGGATCCAGATTGGTAGATCATGCTGGCGACGTCATCCGAAGAGTATTCATACTTCTTAGGAACTCGTTCATCAGCTGAACTCTGAGAGGAAGTATTTATCCTCAATGAAAATGAATTCAGATCCTATGGTATTTCTGCAAAGCTTCACATGAATTAAGAGCTGGATAGGTATTTCGAACGAACGGAGGGGTGAAGTGGACGGTTTTTTTTTTTTTTTTTTTCAGCTGATGCTGCATAAGCTTGCTTTCTTGCATCATATGCCTCTACTAATGCTAATGCTAATGCTAATATCCTCGAACATCCAAAGTATTTTCCTCAAAGATGTGGTTTCTTGAGGCCATTCCATCATGATCTCTACCCAGATCATCAAACAACTGCCACAACACTGGTCTCTTTCCCTAATGATAGAGAGGAGCCTATTCCACGTTCTCTCCAAATGGGAGTATGAAGAGAATGACAATCCAAAAGAGATCACTCTTTAGGTATCTGTACAGAGAATACTGGCCATGGCTCCAGAGATGTGGTCGGCTCAAACTAAGGAGGACTCCTTTTTGAGGTGCAAGGACACAAAGCCGGATCGCAGAGGGCCCCTTCTTCCCCTGCTCAACGTACTATGACAGCTCGAAATGCAGAAACTGCTTGGGTAAGTGACCGAGCATCCTCTGTACAGCCCGGATTTGTTGCCCTGTGATTTTCATATTTTTGAAAGACCGAAAAATTACCATGTAAAACGTCGATTACACTAACAACAAAGTGGAGGAAGCTGTCAAATAACAGTGCCAATAGCAACCCAAAGACTTTTAGGAGCAGGATATAAAAATCTGGAGTACAGATGGTATGTATAAGTGCCTAAACTGTGTTATTTAGTTGTTTATTTATTTATGTTTTTTTTTTTTTTTTTTTTTTTTGGAAAATAAAGTTCCAGCTATTGGTAAATAATTCTCGTTTTCATTTGGCCTACTTTCTTAAACAATTGATACTCTCCATCCTGGTATACAAGTGTACAGGTTAATTTCATTCTCTTTCTATGTTTCCACCAGCGTATCACACACATCACAAGAGCTACCCACGCTTTTGTAAGTGGTTGGTTTGTTACGACTCTTAAAACTAAGTTGTTAGTCTGCTCCGCAGGCAGAAGCATAGACTGCAATTTATCTACAACCTGATTCACTCTCGAGTAGATTCATTCTCTTTATTGTCAGAGCTTCTTTTTCTTACACACATTAGGTTTCTTACACTTTAGGTTTCGATAGGCGATTCTCTTTCTTTCTCTCTCTCTCTCTCTCTCTCTCTCTCTCTCTCTCTCTCTCTCTCTCTCTCCCTCTCTCTCTCTCTCTCTCTCCTTTCTTCAATATATATTTTATTAATTTAATTTAATAAGAAGGTTCACGTAATTTCAAAAGAATTCTTCGATCCATGAAGCTTTTTTTACGTGTTCACCCCTTTCTTCTGTTTCCTGCCGATCTGGACTTTGTGTGGGCTGAAAAACCTGAAATAAGTTACCCCGTAATCCCTCTTCTTAAGATCGGCTGATAACAGCACCGATTGAAAGGCTCTTAACAATTCCCTCGGTCTCCTATAGGCTATTCTGATCAGCAACATCGTTCTAAAACATCCATGTCTGACCATTAGGTACATTTTTTATATTTTAAGTTTGTTTTATCCTTTTGTACTGCAAATGGCCCCTTGGGAGGACAAAGGGGTTTTACATTTTTTATGCAAAATGATTACTGTAAGCGGATAAACCACAAACTGTGTTTTTTAACATTTCATGGTAACGTAAGTAATCAGTAACATTGGAATATTGCTGAGAAGAAGGGTTCCATGAATATCCATGACAAACATTACTAGTACAGCATTCGATTCATAAAGAAGAGTATTTAAGATCGGTATGCTACAAAAATAAGATTTAATATATTAACGGCTAGAATATGTTTTTCATTTCGTAATACGGCATTGATCTTTAGAGAAATCAGTGGGAAATATATTTCTTCTTGTCAGAAAAGAACTTGTTTTTTCGTTCTATATGTTTTTTAGAAAAATCGTTGGGCAATTTTGAACAATACTGATTTTGAACAATAGAAAATAATTATGAAATATATTCATTGAAGTGTCATCCGTGAATAGTCTTGATTGCGTTCCTTTGCGATTTTCAAAACATGTTTAATTTGCCGGATAAACGCGTTTTCTAAAAACGTTTTCAGCTTAAAGATAAAATTTAAGAAATCTGCTAGGTTAGAAAAAGTTGAATCTTTCGACGCACTATTAATTTCACTTTAGATGGTACAGCAAGTGCATTCTTTATAAGATAGGTCATGCTTCTCTTGAAGTATAACGACTCATTAGGGTTAAGGCTTCATGTAGGCTGTTGATGTAGGTGAGCGTCATTTACCCCAAATCAAGTTTTGGTCGTCAGACCTGTTTGCCAAGGTATTCCAGCAGGTTCAAAAGAAAAGTTGTTTTCACTAGAATAACAACCTTTTCTTAATTTCTCTATAGTCGTTCTCACTTTATGCTGCACTTGACATATAACCCGTAAGACACAGATTTGGGAAGTTTCAGCCTCATGTTGCGCCCTCTATGTTATATAACTCAGAGGCGCGTATTTTGAGCAGTAGTCATGAAGCTGACACAACAGGAAAGACTTCGAGAGCTACCTTGAGACCGTCTAGTTCATTCTTCAAAAGGCAAAAGGCCTTTTCCTTTCCAAAAAGAAAGAAAAGAAAATGGGTTTGGGTTTCATGACTCACTCGATGATCCATATTAACATACTAATAAAAGTAAAAAGATGAAGTTAATAACAACATGCAATACGAAATCTTTAATCGAAAAATTTAGCCAGTCAGTATATAAGGAATTGCTTGCTTGCCCGTCCACGTGCATTCTAGTCGTCCTCGTTTCTGTCCGTCCACAGGGACTTGACGGCATTCCTTGGGTTTTTCACTTCCCCGTTCGGGATTCATACAGAGAAACTGGTTTTTGCTTTCTCTAACCCGATTTTTCAGACCAGCTGACTTCATCCAGTCGAGACCGGATCATCAAGAATCACGTGTCTTTGCAGTGGTTATGCATTGGCAGTCTCGTCCTCCCATGCTATACAAGAACCTCCCAATCTACCCCTTCCCCCTCTTATTTCTATCCCCCATGCAGACAATGGTGGATAGGATGCAAAGAAGCAACAAGCTAGGGGTTACTGGGTCACCCAACCCATGCTTGTATAAATGGTAAAGACTGATTAGAAACGACAAAACTATCTGGACGTTATTCAAGCAGCATGTGCAAGCGAGAGGGTTAATCTCAGTTTCATTGAAAAACTTGTTGACTCTACAATGGTAAGTACCAAGTAACAATCGTGAGCATGGATTATACTGAAGTTTGTTGGGAAATGTGCGCATTGTATACTATCGTCTTTTTTGTGAGATTACATTCGAAGATTATCAAAAAAGAAAGATTTATTAAAAGTGAAAGATTAATTGCTTCGGTAGAGAAATCACGATTTTGTGTTGTAAAGATATTATTGAGAATTATGTCAACGAAATAGAATTGATTTTCCTGAATTAGGTCAATATTATGTCTTTATCCTCAATGAACCTGAATTCAACAAACTAATCAACACAATATTGTTATTCGTGTAAGGAATTTATCAAGTTCGTATATCAATTACATCACGTTGATCATTTGTGAAAAGAAGATAAAGACATAATATCCCTTAATGTAATAACACAGGGCTCGAAAAATATTCGACCATTCGCGTGTGGAGACTCATTTTGTCGGCAAGCGAACGTTTTAAAATTTTTTGGAATAATACTGGAAGGATTTCTTTAGATGTGAGTAATTATAGTGCAAGTATTTTTTTTAATTTAAACTTCATTAAACGTAATAAAAACCTATATATGCGTGTGGGGGGGGGAGAGAAAGAAGAAAGGATTATCGCTACTGCTTCTTAAGTTTTTCAATATTGATAAATATTGCAGCATAAAAATCATTTTAAGTCACTGAAATTAAACTACTAATTAACTGCTTTAATCAACTACTGTTTAAGTGCATATAAGCTAAGTTAGACTCAATCAATATTTTTAATTTTTTTTTATTGCAAATACGTGTTTTTTTTTCTTTTTTTTTTTTTTTTTTGTATTTGGTTGTACCAAGTTATCGAGTTTGTTAATAATAAAAACACGTATGTTTATAATATATCGTTTGAATAGGATATATATATATATATAAATTTATATTTCTTGAAATTTTCTCATCGATTGAATACATTAAATCGATGAGAAAGTCTTTATTTTCACATAGAAAATACCGCTTATATTTTTATTATATTTTTACGTATTTTTCAAAATTATACGTATTGAAATATTTGATATATGAGAAATAATACTTCTTCACACTTCGAGAATTCAGACTTAAAGCAAGTGACCACAAACACGTCATATTTCTAGTTTTTTCTATGTAGTTCCTAAATTTAACAGAATAAAAAATATAAACATATCATTACCTAAAAGCTTATATGCAACCGTTTTGTGAAATCAGGTAATGCCGGTATATTGACCTCTTTACTGCGTTTTATATAAACATTCAACTTCTCTATTTACACTTAAAATTATATCAATTTATTAATTATATATAATAAGAAAGTAACCTACTTTTTATTGATCCACATTTCTTATTTTCTTTCTCCCTGAATAAATAACACAGATCACACAAAAACTTCAGATTTTTAATAACCTGTACTAAATACATTCTAACAACAAATTCGCTGCGGTCCTATCATCTACAGCAGCAGCCGACAGTTACAAAACAATTTTACATATATATTTCAATACCGATAGAGGGCTCCCTTTATTCTAAATTAATTCTTGGAATAATAAATTAATTTTATCGTTGTATTTAAGAGGTTTATCGCAACCACTAACAAATATATATATACTGTATATATATACATATATATGGGTATCATATTTTTGAAAATAAAAAAAAAGCCTGCAATAGTTTAGTTAAATAGATATCTGACGGCTCATAATTCTTATAATTATTGGCTCATTTGAGATAATTATTTCATTAGTTCCATAGAAGACTCATTTTTCTAAACCTGTTATTCTATATTGAGCTTAGAATGATTAATGTTGTCCCAAAGGGGAAGAAAAAATATCGGCACCATGATTTTAGTGAGACTGATATTAAACACATGTGTTTGTAATATTTTTATACATTATTGCACATGAGAGCTGAATGCTTGAAATTTGTGTACTGAAGCATTTAGGAACTAGGAGCCAAAATTCTGTCCTCACGGAATTTCCGCGTTATATTAATCAGGACGGCTACGGAGAAATGAAAGGAAAAACTAGTCATTCCAGTCTCTGAAATGAAGCAGTGTGATTGCAAAGTGGCCGGAAACTAGGTAAAATCTCGTCTACTTGCAAACAGGTTATAATCACGGCTCTGCAGTTTGTCTTCCAGGTTTTCATTAACTGGATAGCAGATTCCAGTTCACAAACGAGGACTGTGAACTTTGTTCCAAGGATAAAATTGAGTTGCATTGTACAAAAGATTTTGATCTAACACTTCCTTTACCTGTTATTTTTATTTTTCACCTTTGATTTCTCTTGTAAAGGATTCATGAAAGGCATTAAGGTTTTTTGTTTGTCTGTTTTTCTGCCCAGACATGTCGTGATGAAGCCTTCTATAAAACAAAAATCGCCACACTTCTGGTATTGGATTTTTTGAAAAATATAAAAAACTAGGTTAAGAAAAGAGGTTTCGATTATATAAAATAATAATGAATGCGAGCCGGTGTTCATTATTTAAAACTGCTGGAACATGAGGAAGTGTTAGAGTGTAAATAAGAACTATTATTGCCTCATATCACTCTGAAAAGAGATCACAAGAAACTGTGCAACTAGTGAGCGATGACGACCTCTGCAGCTATGGCAGTTATTTTATGCCATGTTTGCTATCTACTTCTCTTCCTAGACTGCCAAACTCCTCGGCCACAATATGACATAAGGGCAGCCTCATAAAAGTTTTCCGATCTTGACGCTAAACGTTTCTGAACTTCAGCCAGCTACGAAAATAAAACCGAAGTCTTTTGCCAAGATGTAAAAGATTAGCGGTGTCGAAATTGTGCTAGTTGTGTGGCCTGTTGGAAGGTGGAAGACTAAAAAATTGAAATAAAAAATATACTGAACATGTAGCATAAGAAATATGTAAAATTCAGAGCCGTTGTTATGGCAAATATGAGAAGAAATACTGATTCGTATAAGTTCTTGGATTTCATTCGTATAAGTGCTTGGAACATATGAACATGCGCCTTTTACCCTACATGTGATATTCACCTTTAACAAAGTCTGTAATATTATCTTTTGGAATTACTTTACTGTTCAAATTAAATATTTTAAGTTATAGTGGATACAATCAGATGCGTAGGTCATACCGTTCAACGACTATACAGGGTAGCTAAATTCCAAATTACAGTATTATGATTTTAAGCGAAAGGTGCGGGGCTTGTATTTTTATTTTGCCGTTCCGAAAATTTCGTGAGTGCATTACCATCCACCAAAGTTTAATTTCAGCATCGGAATTCCAAACCTACAGCTTCTTATTATACCAATAATTTATGAAACATCCTCTACCTAGAGAATGCCTTTTTCAATCTGAAAATTAAGGAGACCATTGACAATGCGAATAAACTGTTCGTTCGATGTTCTGGTAAACTGTGAGAAATAATGTAAAAAAATGTATACAATCCTGAGGCAAATTGTACTGTCCTCAATGCCTATAAGCCAGACAAAAATCAAATTAATACAGCCAGGAAAACTGCAAATTCACTTTCCACTTATCAGTTTGAAATTCCTACAAAGAACTACACTGTTGGCCACTGAAAATGACCCAACCACAAGGAGCTTATACGTTTATTTCAAATTGTTCATAGGAAAGTAATTATTAAACATGCACGCCAATTTACTTTCAGAGTAAAAGCAACATTAGCTGTGTATTCTTTCCGAATTCCCCCCTTCCTCCCACTAGAGATACAAGCCAATATACATACGTTGCGTTAGCCAGTCATAAAGTGAAAATTAAATATCGTGGGACACTTCTCCACGTTTGTACCTGTATTATCCTACCAAAAGTTATCGGCATCTCCCTGACTACAGATTATTATTATTTTTTTTAATTTATGTATTATTATTATCACTCTATACGTCTGAGACAGCTACCTTTGACTGAGAGATGTAATTACATGCTTCCGACAGTAAACACATTAACATGGAATTTACAATGTTAAATGTGCACTCGGATTTGGCGTAATTATTTACAAACTTTCGCATAATAGATTTTTAACAATACATTTGCAATACCTTTGTCTCAATTTAAGAAACTTGGATACAATGTTATAATGTTACAATGGATACAATATTACTTGTTAAAATTTTCAAAGTTATTGTCAGCGCTAGATCTGCATATCGGTGAAAGTCTGCACACACTTTCCTTCAGTAAAGTACATTAGGTTGTTATAAGGTTTTAAGCGCAACAACAACTTAGGCCATATCGCACAGTGTATAATTATGTCTGTAAATTGCGTGTGTTCTGTGATCGATTTTCTGTTTGCTGGATGGAAAACCCGAGTTTCCGGGAGAAAAAACCATGCTACCATCGCTTGAGACCGGCTAACACGTTGTGAAAAATGCCCATAAAATTTCCCATGAAAGTGAGTTTTACTGAACATAGTTGCAGGATCGACATTTAACTCGTCGAATGGTTTCAACGTTAAAAAGAGAAAAATCTCTTTAAACTGTCCAACTGTATCATTTTTTTCCCTCTCATAGACCCTAAGAGCTTTCTGGGTCCAGCTTGAGGGACTCTTGGGTGTGATGAATAGATCAGGTAGCTATTCAGTGGATACAATCATAGGAAAACAGTAGGTGTTTCCACGACATGTAGAGAGCTGCCATGAATTTTCATGGATCAGCTATAGCCCACAAGCCTTTGATAACAAAAACGATTGCACAGCTCAATTGGCAGGATGGAAGGTACATGGAGTTTCAACTGCTAATCAGCTGAAATCAGCCATGCGGAGAAATGGGCTCTTCTAATCTGGGAGACGTACGGAGATTTGCGTATTTGCCAGGAGATTGCTTAATATCTGAGTGCAACGTTCAAAGTGTGAAGTTGGGAGGGAAGGGATGTAATGGGTATAGGAGTGTTTCTCATGATACAGACCGAAGTCTGTATCATGTACTTCAGTCAGTCCACTGACTGAAGTGCATGAAACCATGAATGCTGTGTTCTACACTGAATTTTGGACAGCTGTGTTCCCTACATTGGAGTAGTTTTATGGAAGTGGCACTTACCTCTTGCAAAACGACAACGCTTCCTGTCACATAGCAAGGATTGTATACTCATGGCTTGAAGAGATCAACAGCGAAACATTGAAGCAGCCATTAAAGTTCTCCGAGCTTATTCCAGTTGAACATTTTTAGATTGATTTGGGGCAAGGTGGCCAGCTATCTATCAAAATTGGTTGTTGTTGTTGTTGTTGTTGTTGTAGGGTGTTAGGCCCATCAACGGATTATACTATAATGCGCCTGTAAAACGGATTATGCCATACTGATTATGCCACTCTGTAAAAATTGCATGAGTTATGTGGTCAATTTGCCGTTTTTCTTGAAGAAAATCAAAATTTTCTGGGAGAAAAACCCGTTCAACCCTCGCTTGAGACTGACTAACTCTCAGCCGCGTTGTTAAAAAGCCTATAAAAATTTATTTTGTCACTGATGCGATTCGAACACAGGCCTTTCCCATCCAGTGTGGGGAAGGCGGTGTTTATGTGCACTGTGCTATTGGGAAGGCACGCAAATTATTTGAAAGCTTTCCACAACTCGGAAGTAATCATTATGGCTAAAGGTGTGTCAACTAGCTTGATTTCTTTGACTAAATGCATGTTTTGTTATGAGTTACACTCATAGTGTAACTCATGAATTACATGAGTGTTCCATGAATTTTAGAATATTGGGGATATAACATCAGTTTCAGTAATGTTAGAACGAGCGCTATTTAAAAAAGTATGCTTACTGATGTTTTTATGAAAAGACATTTAATCACAGAAATGAAATGAAATGATGCAAGGTACATAAGTGTACTACTTTTCGATGTAGTCACCTATTACATTCATGCATTTGCTTTTTCCATTGTCAGGAAACAGTTATGTCTCTGGGGGTTTTTTTTAGAAGAACTAAGGCCACAAAGCGTTGCCGGTGTTCTGTTTTTTGTAAGCAGCAAGGCCAGGAAGCATCTGTAAATTACATGTATTCTATGATTCATTTTCCTGTTTTACTAGATGAAAGACCTGTGTTATAGCCGGAAAAACTACACAGTCGGCTCTCGAAACCGATTAATTCAGCCACAGCGAAAAAGTCCAAAAATATTCTTCCGCTCTCAACTGGAATCAAATCTAAGCGTTTTCCACAAGGTGGAGAAGGACAGACAGCGCGACCTAATCATTGTGATAACTGCGAAAGCCCGTGTGGCCATACCCCCTGTCATAAAATTCAGGGGTTTTTCCATTTGACGAGGTTTCAAAGCAGCTTCATCGTCATGACAGAATCGGTTCCCTGACAGATCTTTCTTCAAAGGCGTAACAGACGAATGTCAGAAGGAGCGAGGTTGGGATTTTAGATGGGAAACACCTCCATCCATGACTTTGTAGCTACTGTGCTGATTTCTGTGTGTGAATGTTGCGTTATTTCAGCTGATTACACCAAAAACAGTCATATTTCTATTAATGATGTGCAGCTTTAAGGAGACTGTGTTGAAAATTGAGGCAAGTGTCACCTTTGTATCTTGTATACTTTGTGATCAATAAATTTGGAGACCTTATAACTTATAACCTCGTATAATAAAATGGGCAGACTTTATGATCAATAAATCCTGAGACCTTATAACTTATAACCTCCTATAATAAAATGGACAGAACTCAAAGAAAACCTTTTGCAGATTCATCAGATTTCTTGGAATCAAGTTTATGTCTTTCTGGTTTTTTCGTTAATGCATTACGCAAAAAGTTTTCTTTTCAAAGCGAGTTGTACTCTGGTTTCACAAAATCTCTTGCTCTGTTCATTATTGACGGAACCGAGATTTTCCATTAAAACAGATTATGTAAGAGTGCAAGAAATCAATCTTCTGTGAGCCTTAGGATGTGAGATGAACTTGAAGGTTCATCTTACATCCGTTGTTGCAACTCATTCTTCTTTTTCAACTGTTGCCATCTGGTTGACTGAAGGTAACTTTTTTTTTTAGATGGGCCCAAAGAAAATTCTTTATTTGAGTTTTGCATCAGATAAACTCGGAAATTGATTGCAAAGATGCTTAGAACAATTACCATCATTTTCTAAAACTTTTAAAAATTGTTTAATTAATCCTAATTTGTCATGAAACAGAAGTATCTTTCATTTGCGAAGCTATGAAACTATCGTTTTTGTCTACCAGAGTTTTGTGTTCAGTACTTTATAAACCCGGTATAATACTGTCTTTGCGTGGCCATTGCTTCTTTGTCCAACACTTTACTGTCTCATTCACGTATGAAACATGTCATTTTAATGTGATCCAACAGCACATATATATAACCGTAAAGTCCCCACAAGGTAACTAAGTAGTTCTTTCGTATTTAACTTTATTATGAAGAAGTCTGAGGTTTCCTTATCTCCTTCAGGTGAGCCGGATGAGAAGAGAAGCATAAATATTCCTCTTATGAAGATCGCTTTTCAGGCTAGTTTTAGAAGAATGGATGAGCAGCCTCTACTCATTTGGTTCATGGTGAAGCTCTCATGGCAATCATTAATCTGGAATAGACATGCGAATGTTCCTAGGAAAAGTATGAAAAGAATGTCCCTGAAATTAACAGGTTTTTATCTTGATTCTTGATCCCAGAATCTTGGTAGAATATTTTGGAAGACCCAAATCCCTCACCAAACCATTTTGCTTTTTGTGTGAACTGTTGCGGTTCATATGCATTTTCGTGGTGGGAACAGTCACCGTCGCCATATACATTACATTCAGAATCTGACAATTAAATTTTATTAAGAGTTTCTAGTCGGGAAGGTACAGCTTGTTGTTAATATGGTTTTAGGAGCATCAGCAACTTAGGCCATATTGCTCCGTGTATACTGTCTATAAATTGCGTATGTTCTGAGGTGAATTTTCTGTTTGCTGGGCGAAAACCCCGAGTTTCCGGGTGTCAAAAACCGTGCTACCCTGACCTGAGACCGACTAACTCAGCCACGTTGTGAAAAAGGCCCATAAAATGAAGGTATAGGATTAAAAGATTAAAATACAAAAGACATTTCAGATGCGAAATGCCTTTCGTATTTTTAATGTTAGAACCTCGTACCTTAGATAAGAAAAAATAAATCACCTCCTTGGCTTCTCGGTCGACGACAAACAACCGGCATAGCAAAAAGACAGACTTTTTATTACCTTGACCCTATTTCCTCAACTATTCAATGAAAATTTTGCAAACTATCCAATCTAAACCTTCCTAGAAAGTTTTTTTTCTCGTCATTATACTAGAAAAATTGGTAAGTAGTAATTACCAAACTTGGAATAATAAAAGCGCAATCATTTTTAAGTATTATATTCAAAATCATAAAACAAAAATAGTAATGACGTCTTGCGAAAATTCTGTACGTGATGGAGAAACATGGATGTCAGTTTTATGATTAGCCGGACATATATGATTAGCCAGATCAGATCTCAAAACAACCCAAGTCTGTGTTATTATAGTTTGTTCCACTTCCGGTCAGGAGCGGGAGTGCAGTAGCATACACTCTTTGAGTAGACCGGGGTTCAAGCCCCTGACTGCTAAATACGGTCGATCTGCTAACCCGCACTAGACCAGCGTGGAAGATTATGGTCCATTTCCCTCAATTGAATCGTTAAAGAGGCTTCCATCCTGCAGTGGATTGATAATGGCTGCAGTTTACCATTTTTTTTGTTTTTAACCTTTATCCGGATATCCGATTATCTATTATATTAGGTAAGCATAAGTTCGTTTAAATGATGAATCTAAACGAACTTATTTTCATTATTTTTACTTTATTTTATTTTTTATGCATTATGTGTATGATAAAATGTCCAGCTAATAATGAATGAATCGATCTATGGAGAGAAGGAAAAAGGGAGAGAATTGGGCAAACTCCGGTGCTTATACCACTTTTAATTGGACCCATTTTGTTAATATGCAGTATCTGTATATATATTTCTGCTGGCATAGGTTTCGAACTTTAGAGCCTTGGGCGAATATTTTAAGCTCACTTGTTATAAACATGTGTACTTCAGCCCTCATATTAATATTGTTATTAATTGCTCTAGACAGCTCCTAGGCTTAAGTATCTTGCTCACACTAAATTCCCTCTCCTATACTAACCCTGTAATTCGCTTTGATCTTTCCAATTCTAGACTTCGGATTTATTGTGTGGTCACCACATTGAAAGTTAGTAATATCTTCCCTTGAAAAAACATTAAGAATAGCTGTCAAGCAAATCCCCTTTTTGACGGTGAGTTAAGATATTTCAAAGATAAATATGATGATCACCTTCGCAGATCACCATCATCCCTATCCAAAAAATCCCTTGCGAAAAAATTCGTTTATAAACTCTGTTTCACTATAAATTTAGAACTGATTATGGTATGTTCAGTCCCCATTTTAAATTACTGTACAGTATATATGTATTTTTAATGAATCGCATCTTGACCCTTTTACTAACCTAACAGCTTTATTGGGTATTTATATTTCATTTCATTTCTTTTCGAAACTGATTAACTCGGCCACAATATGAAAATAACCATATAAGAATTCCTCTCTTGGAGACGACATTCGAATGCAAGCCATTCCTCTACAATATGGAAGAACAGTGACCGTAGCTACTTGGACTTACTGGTAATTACAGAAGATGACAAGGACCACCATTATAAGTTCTGAATTGTGTTGGCAAATCTTGCAGATGTATAGAGGTTCAGTGGCTAAAGAGCTTCAGTTGTCATACTAGAAGGATATCGATCGTGGGCCTCATCAAAATGAAGATCAGTCCCATTTCCTCGAAAGTTCATCTTCCTGGCAGTACAGTTGACTATCGGTTCGATATGTATCGAATCAGAAGTGACATCCACATCGATCGTCTCTTCTACGAAAAACTTTTTTGAGTTTTATAACGCACACTTAAACAAAGATTCACGTAAATTAAGACCAATTATTCCATAGAAATACATTAAAATTCAGGAATTAAAATGTAAAACAATGGACTTTAAATCTAATTTTAAAATATCCCTCACTGCGATCTTTTTATTTCTTGAGTTAGTGGTCAATTTTTATTTATTTATTTATTTATTTTTTAAATCCTGCGTGAACATATAGGGCGTTATTTTAATTTTTGGGCGTACATTAAGATTTATTATTATTACTTATATTATAATGAGACGTTATTTCAAAATTGCGCAAAATAAACCCGCATAAATCACAACTTCGCTGTTTTTTTTTTTTTTTTTTTTTATCCGTAATTCAAAGTTAAAAGAAAGTAAGAAATTATAACATTTTGTTTTAAGACCTGTGAGAAACGAAGATGATGTAATCCCGTTTTAACAATGACAAAGATGATGCAGTCTCGATTTAATAATGACAATTATATGGATCTGAAATGCAAAGTTGCTCACGAAAAAAATTTTTTTTAGAATACTACATAATGTTCACCACTCTGATATCTTGTGATAAATGTTGCCCCTTATCATGCGCAGTTATAAATAAGAGAATTTCGACCTTGACCTAATTTCGACGGGAATGTTGGATTATCTGCAAGAAGGCTGTCTGTAAGAATGGTTAAATGTTGGACTTTCTGTATGAACATTGGAATTATTGGATTATCTGTAAGAATGTTGGATTGTTTATGAGAATGTTGGACTGTCTGTGAGCAATGATGGAATGTTCAGTATATAGCTTTGCTGTAGGAATGTTGGATTGTATGGAAGAAGTATTTTTGAAACCTAATATACATTGGTTTATGAATGGCAAACTTTACCATGACGTAATTGAAGTAGATACTAACCAACAGAAAGAGATATTCAAATTATTTTTCAAATATTTCATCGAGGCCTTTAAGAATTCCTTCATTCTCCGAAAGAGGATTTGAATCCTTAGAGATTCAAATCCTCTTTCGAACCCCAAACCAGTGACAACTGACGAAACCATTATACTGTAACGGAAGACTAAGATATTGAAAAAGCTATTAGGAATCATACCATTGTACAGTACAGAGAACGTAAACGAGTGCATGAAAACGGACCTTAGTATTTTTCCTTCTCCTCTCTCTTTCTCTTCTGAAACCCTCCCGAATCCTAGTAAGCTCAAGACATAAGCTTAGTGAATACTGTTGCATGTTTGAATGAAAAATTTTACTCCAGTCAATATCTGCGCAATAGAACTAAAATTTGCATTCTTGACAGTTGTGTGCGATGAATTACAAAACCGTTACACTTTTGTAATACACCACACACATTACTTATCGACAATCGTTTTGTCATAATTACATTATGACAAAATGGCGACGAGAAGCTAACAAAAACAACGCCTGGGGGCGTTATTTTTGTTAGCTTCTCATCGTTTCTTTGAAGTGCCATTTATTTCGACAAAATGACATACAAGCTATTGGGTTGGCTTTTCCATTGCTTCCGAACCTCTCTTTAGTCGTGTGTAGTGTTCAGAATTGGTTTGTCTGTTTTCGAAAAGGAAAAATCCCCGGAATTTATAAGTGTAGACTCTTCAAGATTAATTGAGGGGTAGGCATTCTTTTTCCTTTGCTCCACGCAAAGTAGATGTATATCTTTCAGCGGATATGGGTGTGTTCCTTTCTCTTTGATAGTTACGCCAACGTGTGCGGTAGTACCTCCCAAATTCTGACACGAGGGTACGAAAATATAAAGTGAAAAAGAAAACGTAATTGTAAATTTGTTAAACTGCTAGTAATATGCTATTTTGGACAATATTCTACAGGATGATAATTTTAAATGAGAATCCATGAATATGCGAATAAATAACTTCGAGTAAAAGAGCGCTAGTGATATGAAATGTATAGGTAGCATTCTCTATTCTCTGATGTCACAATTTGTCACAAAAAATGTCGAAAAACATGACCCCACGACATTCACATTCTCAGTTTCCCTGAACATTTCCACTGGCGTCTATAACACGGTAACGCAGATTTTGATGGTGACTTACAACATCGAAACGTTCTACAAAAATCATGTTGGGTAGTTTTAAACGACTCTGTTTTGAGGTAATGTTTCACCCACTCCTCTATGCTGAACGCCATTTATTGCTCGCACTATGCACAGAATAAAGAATATTACTCGTAAATGCCATGTTTCTAAAACTCTTTTACTCGAAGTTATTTTCATTTTCACCGGCTCGCTTTGAAAATGATCGCCCTAGATAACAAAGGTGTGTTAAACGTTAAAGTGGCTAAGGCTGTGAGGTGTTAGTATATTGTGTGTAGTATGTGCAATCTTCGGTCGGTTTGCTGTTCACAAGACGAAAAACCTGGAGGACAAACCATCCAACTCTCTTCTGAGACTGACTATCTCAGCTACGTTGTGAAAAAAGCCCTTAAAAATTCCTCGCGTCATTGGAGAGATTCGAACCCGAGCATTTTCCAAGCGGTATAGGTGGACAGTGATTATATCCACTGTGTTATCTGTGAGGGGCTCATTATCAGCCAGATGTTGATATTGATGTGAACAAAAGCTCTCCAAGTACTGATTTTCCCTTAGTGGGACTCGTGATGTACTGTGTTAGCCAAGAGTTTCATACGTGTTAATAAGCATCTTGAGCTGTTTTTAGACGTGAAAGATGCCTACATTATAAATCAGTCTATCTTTTTGACTGCTCCTAAAAATGTATGAAGTAATATAAAAATCCAAGATTGAAGTACCCCATCTTATCCATCTGCTTCCAATCTTTATGCTTACAAAAGCGAGCCAAAATGTGATTAAGGATATTTTCTGTTGTTCCCATACACTTAATTACAAAAAGGAGTTTGTTCCACAGAAGAACGATTCTAATGCTTTAAGAAAAGTAAACAAAGATATCATGACAATGTTTAATGTATCCCTAATTGTGTTTATATCTATACAATGAATTTTTAATCAACTATAAAACATTTGCAAAGTGAATATGCTTTCAGTGATGGTAATAACGGGTGTTCTAAGTGTAAAATTACAACTACACTGCACTTAAAAATCGACAATAAAGGATATAGAGTTTCTATCATATATCATAACCATGTTATGTGCTATCCATTATCAGAAATTTAGTGATGTCGTTCTTATTCATTATCATATTCGGAAGATGTTACGAGCATGGCAGTCAACTTGATATATACCTTCTATATCAATTTCTGGACAACTTTTGCACACAAAGTAATTTTTAATCACTGGCTTTTCAACCCCAGGGTCATTTTTACGAGCGCCTGTCTATTTATTAATTAGGAGCACGTGCTACTCCTTCAGAATTTCATTCGAGATGTATAATTGCTCATGGGTGTGGCAAGTACAACAACCATCGTGCTAGTGTTTTGTGTTTTAATCTAGCGATCATGCTTCTTTTTCTTTTTTCTTTTCTTTTTTCATAAGCGCGCGCACACTTTTTGTTAGCTCGAAAATTGCACAATTTTTTTACTTCTGTTTCACTAATATCTCGGGGACCTGTTCCAATTACTATTTTTCTTACAGTATCTATTGCTTTAATATACAAACTGATATTTAAGACTAATAAAATATTTATTTATTCTTTCGGTCAAGAGGGTTCATGTATGTTCAATTTTTGTTCTCCAACTATAAAAAGCTTTTCAATATTTTTCATGATTCCTGTCCGATACACTATTAATGAGGCACACACACCTTGCTAAAGGGCTCATTTTTTATTCGCTCTATTTTATCTTCAGCAATTATCTTCACTGGCGCTGCTATTTCTGTTTCATGATTTATTTACTTTATTTTTTTATGCAACTGTTCTAATTTCAGAAGTGTTATTAATTTAAATGGCTCAGATAGTAACGGCTTTTAGTAATTAGGATCAGGACGATCCTGTATGAAAGAGGGAGGGGGGATATGGAGTTTATAATAGCATTCTCCGAATAAGATGAATTATATTTTATGCTTGTAATAGCATTTAGAATTAGTGTAAACGCTTCTAGTTGTAATAATGCAATGATAGGGCAAATTTTATCCCATGTATATCAGTGTCAAAAGTTCTATAGCACAACGAATATTTCTATTCTGTCCACTAGATTAATGAGATGAGAGAAAGACGGAGAGAGAGAGAGAGAGAGAGAGAGAGAGAGAGAGAGAGAGAGAGAGAGAGAGAGAGAGAGTGTTATTACCTTCCAAGCATTCCCGATGGATTGCTAATCTAATGGCTGCTTTAATAATGATAATAATTCTATCAATTATATTTGAAGCGAGTGTCTACTGCTAGCATTAGTACATCACTCTAGATCTCCACTTATCAAAACTAATTAGTCTTCGCGGTAACAGTGTTTATAATCACAGTCCTCCCCAAACCAGGTAGAAAAGGCCAGGGTTCGAATCCGGTCAATGACGCGATGAACTTCTGTGGGCTTTTTTTTTTTTTTTTTTCACTCCGTGGCTGAGTTGGGCGGTCTCAGGCGAGGATAACAAGATAACAAGGTCCCTTCCCCCCAGAAACTCGGGTTTTTCGTTCAGCAAAACAAGCAAACCGACCAGAGAACTCACGCAATTTATAGACATGATACACATAGATACATGAAGTTGTTCTCGGGTGGTCTTAATCTGACTTTTTTTTTTTTTTTTTTTTTTTTATACAAATGGATTGACACAGAAATCTGCTTGAATTTTGACTTGCATTCTTCAAAATATATTAATAAATTATTTTTTATCAACAGTTCTGCAATATAGCTTGATAAAAGTTTCTCTAACACTAATATATTTCGTGTACCTTTTATGTAAATTCTTTGCCATTTTAATCTATATACTGTACATAATTTGGGGAAAGCTGTGGCCATATTATTTAATAAATTATTTAATTTTATTATTTAAACCTATAGAAAAGTGCTCTTTTAGAGAGAGAGAGAGAGAGAGAGAGAGAGAATTACAATTGGGTTAACCTTTGAATTATAAAAATATACATTTATATTCTTGATATTTTTTATTTACCGGAAAGCAAGAATAAAAATTAGTCTTTGAAAAAATGCAAATAAAATGAGTATGTTTTTATTTCCCTAAAAGATTTATGTGTATTTTCGAAATAAGAGCGTGTATCGAAAAAATACAAATACAGTATAGTGCAACTTTCAGTCGTTAGACATTAGCATACACTTCAGATCTGCTATTTCAATCGAATTACAAACAGCGCAATTAAAATTCATACTGAGCTTTGAAAGCAATATAGATAGTTTTAGACTCTGCACAGAGGAACTAAGGCCACGAGGCATTGGTGTACTGTATTTGTCAATTTCACGAATTCTATGGTCGACTAGCCTGTTTTTATAGATATAAAAACCCAAATTTTCACGAAAAAATTCCAAATGGGTCATTCATATAGAATTAAGCATATACTCTTTTAAAAATTGTTTTCTGGCTTCTTTTGAACAATAATAATAATACTAGACTCATTAATTTGTTTAGTTGCAATCTGAAGCATTAGCCATCATGATGTTTGGATCATGAAACTCGGATTCTGATGCGTACACACATACCGGGTGGTTATAAAATAAGTTTCCCTATTCTAGAGACCCTATTGTCAAAACGGTTAGAGATAGCACTGTGAAAATCGGTGGCTATTTGTTGAAGAAAAAAAAAAAGTTCAAATTTCCGCCACCAGGGGAGAAATTGGCACTGTAAACATGAGATGGAATACTTAACTTTGGATTAGATTTTAATACTAGAACTTAGAAATCTACAGATATCGTTTTATGTGCTTTCCTTCACTTGAGATGACATTCTGAAAACGGAGGACTGCGTGCGACACAGTTTTGCATAGCATCTCATTGGGGATGTTGGCTATCAGCGGTGTATTCGGGCCGGAATGCACTGGAACGACGTTCCGGTAAGAGAAATATCTATTTTACCCATTGCTACTAAAAATATATATTAAAGTAATCTTTAAAATTAATAGATTTCTTTAAAAATTTATTTAAAAACAAAAATATAAATTTCGCAATGAAACTTGAACGTTTCTTACTAAAGTACAATGTGTTAGATAAAGAGATCGAACGAATGAAATATACTGTGATGCCTGCGAACGCTGCATTTTGATTCGCCATGAGCTGAACGCTAGAACTGGTTGTTCTATGAACCGTGTGTCTGAAATCTGATTCAGTTACTGTACAGTCGATGTGGTGTTATCATATAGTCTTCTGGAGAACGAGCGTTCTAGTACTATTTATTTTAGCAATACTCCTCTGTTGGCTACATGCTGTTTAATGCTTGCTTTCAAATCGACAAGCATCTGTATGCCTCCACGGTAAACTCAGTCTTTCGGGTATCCCCATAGCCAGAAATCATAGGGATTGAGATCTCTAATCGGGCTGGCCAGAACTGCGGAAAGTCTCTAGAAATGATGCGATCATTTCCGAATGTTGAACGGAGCAGTTCCTTCACTTGTCAAGCAATGTGGGGAGGGGCACCTAATTGCATGAACACTATGGTCTCCAAGCATTTCCTTTCTTGCAGAGCGCGGAATAATGTGATCTCTTAGAAGAGCGCAATACACTAGTTACCATAAACCTTACGGTAACTAGTGCAGGGGGGGGGCATGAGGTGTAGACTCTTCAAAGAAAAATAATAGTCCGGTTATAAACTCTGCTCTGAATTCACACATACTGTAACGTATGGTGTGGATTCACATAGTGCAATAACTAAAGTCTTGTGATCAGCAACAACGAATAGACTTTGCTCTACGATTTCTGGCTCGTCTTTCATGCACAGCAGATGGACAAGAATATTACGCAGGTTTGTGCATCTACAGTCCCATGAAGGGTGAAATGTGCCTCATCAGACCACAAGATCATTCGAGCCCATGTATCGTCAAGTTCCATACGAACCAGAAATCGTAGAGAAAGTCTATTCGTTGTTGCTGATCACAAGACTTTAGTTCTTGCACTACGTGAATCCTGTACGGGAACCAGCGTAAAATTATTCGAAGCATTTTACTTACAGTAGACTAAGGAAGATCCAAGTCTCTTGACACACCCTGGCAGGCACTACTGACTGGTAGTGTTTTGCATTCTGACCATTGCAACCGCCACTTCATCCCCTACTTCCGTTTCGATTCGTGGTCGTCCCCTGCCTGGAATTACACCTAACTCCCCGGTCGCTTTAAATTTCTTTATTAGTTTTCGAAGCCCCACTGACAAGGTCAAAGGTCCTTTTAGTTTCCGATATTCACGTAGTGCTGCATTAGCGTTACTATTATTCTGGTTGAACAGTTTTACTAAAAGAGCACGTTCCTTTTTTGTAAGAGCCATAATGGTTATTGACGGTGGCATTGGCCTTTTTGCTTTTATCTAACATGATGTCATTTGCGTAAGCAGCGTGTCTTGAAGTAAATGACAACTTTTATATATGTGCAGCGTCGTTTTTCCCCTGGTGGCGGAAATTTGAATTATTATTATTATTTTCTTTTACAGGTCGCTTCCTCATACCCGAAATGACATACCAACCGATTTTCACAGCGCTAACTCTAACCGTTTTGACACTAGGGTCTCCTGAACAGGGAAACTTATTTTATAACCACCTGGTATATACACAGCAGTACATACTGTATATGTCTACACACAGTAGTAGAACTCCCCTGTCTTGTTAAGGCAATTTCAGTCACAAAAATGCACATACTCGTGCATTTTAGGCAGACACTGAACTGTGCCTTTTATAAGTAGTTCCTAAGAATATAAGAGCTTGTGACCCACTATAAAACCAGCTTCCATATGGCCTCCTAAAAGAATTGGGCTTCAATCTGAAGCATCTGCTTCCATTGTACTCTCGTCAACATGTCCTAGTTAGTATTCTCTCGTGGATTTAAACAGATATAAATTGATGTCGCTAGGTCTGGATGTGCGGTGGATGATCCAGATATGCTTATCCATACCGGTAAAACCAGTTGCTTATTCTGGCAGTGATGTGAAATTGCTGTGTTATTAAGCAGGATGATTAGCTTCTCCTGAAAGAGACCTGGATGCTCACATTATAAAACCGCTGTAGTTGATCGAGAACGTTGCGATCTTAAAACTTATTATCATTTTTGCAGTTTATACTTGGGTGAACTTAGAGGAATGTTTAAAGCAGGACTGAGTTAGAGTCCAGCAAAGGTGCGCGGTTTTCCCGGGAGTTTTCATCCAACGAAACAGATCTGAGGATGCCAGTAACAAAAGGATGTGAGGTTGGTTGGGAGAAGTTCTCTTTAATTTAGTGTTGGGAAAGTCAATTCACATCATGTTCAGTTCAATGTAATACCAAAATCACCTCAGATAACAAAGTGGTATAGGTTGCTTTTACACTATGCGCTTTGCTAATTTTTGAATGATTTCTGCTACATGAAAAGTTCCCTTTGGTACTATTCATTTTTCTGCTCCTGAAAACTCGAGTCTGGATGCGACCACTGTATATAGCTAACTCCTATAATGAATAAACTGAGTTTTTTTTAAAAAAATGAAAGAATCACAATTTCAATTGCAGTATGCCATACTTGTCAAAAAACCAGTGTTCAAACTGAAATAGCTAGAACCCATCAATCGCTGTGTTTCCACATCGTGTAGAAAAAGCCTAGATTTGAATTCTGCGAAGACGCGAGGAATTTGGAATTTTTATAGCCTTTTTCACACCGTTTCCAAGTTAACCGTTCTCCTGCATGGGCTGCATGTTTGCTCACCCTCCAGAAACCTGAGGTTTTCATCCAGCAAAACAGAAACTAGCTAAATCATATATATATATATATATATATATATATATATATATATAACTTAAAGGCACAATGGACTAACGTCTCATACCTTTTTTGTTTTGGTAAAAAAAATGAAACAACAAACAGGATTCACACAAAATTGGAAAATTGGAATTAAAACGGGAGTGATGAATATATCAGTATGATGTAAGAAATAAGATTTACTTATTTTAGTTTTACAGAGCACATCTTTTGTAAATTAATTTTC
Source organism: Mastigoproctus giganteus (assembly GCF_048544385.1). Taxonomy (NCBI): domain Eukaryota; kingdom Metazoa; phylum Arthropoda; class Arachnida; order Uropygi; family Thelyphonidae; genus Mastigoproctus; species Mastigoproctus giganteus. Next base: position 90,602,064 of record NC_143588.1, on the reverse strand, counting down.
TTTTTTTTCCGTCTTTCGGATTACTGAACTTTAATTTTTTTTTTTTCCACTTAAATTACAATAATGACAGTTCTTGCAAAATATTATGACTATTTGTTACATTTTTATAAAATACGTATCTTTTGTTGTTTTTTGTTTTAGGATTTTAGGTTGTTTGTGATCATCTTTTTCGTTGGTCTTCTTGTATCTTCCGATGCGCAAAGACGGAGGTCAAGCCGGAAAAGGACCACTACTGAGATTCCTCCCGAAGAAGATGACTACGATCTTGGGCCTGCTGACAATGGCGATGTAAAACCAGATATTCAAGATTCATCAGCACCTTCTGTTAGTGATACATCGCAAGGATCTCAGAAAAATACAGAAGGCTCAGAATCTCTCGAAGAGAAAGATGCTAACAAAAAGAATGCATCTCGATCTCAACTGTTTGTTCCCCGTGGCACACGACGGCCCCGACCAACAGCACCTCACGGAGATAGTCGACCCAAACCGACTTTACCTTCTTTTATCCGTAATCCAGCCGTGAAAAGGCGTCCTATAACAAATGGTGCTAGTCCGGCGGAGACAACTCCAAAATCTTCAACTTCAGCTGCAACAACAGCAAGCAAAGCAAACGGCAATGGTAATGGTAATGGTGGAAGGCGTCGCGATCGCCCTTCTCCTACAGAAGCGAGTAATACGGAGAGAACAGGGGGAGGCAAAAGGTTTGGAGGAGGATCCAGTTCAAATCGTAGGGACGCAAAACCTCGTTCAGGATTCAGAGGTTCAGAATCCAAATGATGGTTTGTTCATCCATTAATAGTGTAAATTCAAACGTTGTCTCATATGCCTTTTTTTTTTAAAGAATTGGTGTCGCTATGAGAGAAAGGAGGACTACAATAGAGAACGTTGTGTAGATACTGGAAGTAGACCACAACTTCACCCTTATGCTGTTGTGAGATGGACAGATCACGCAAATTAGGACTCCGGTCTACGGCACTTTTTTTAAAGAAATTTCAGTATTTCAATTTACAATTCATGCAAAAATTACTCAGATTAAAAATTCCATTTGCGTGTTTTATGCAGTATGAACTGTTCAACCTTTAAAATTTTACGATACTTCTTATAGATATTTTTAATCATTCAGTTAACTTTTCATTTCATCCATCGTATGTCCCAATAATAACATACGAAGAAAATGTGAAATGACCAAATTAGTTCATTTTAGCACAACTTAAACTGTATTGAGAATATTTTTGCATGCCATTCTATTTTATAAAAGATTACTAATTATTTTGAAATTTAAACCGGGTTCATCAAGTAAGTTAAGAAAAAATCACCCCACCCCCCCACCCCACAAGTAGTCAAATTGCTTAAAGTTAGTGTATTAATATCATTTTATTATATACGTGCATTTGATTACATCCATTTGCGGACATATAATTTTAATTTTGTGATATGTATCACCAAATACGATGTATGTATGAACAGAACTATAATCATGTCTATTTTTCTGTAAAGGTTATCAATTAAAAAAAATTATATATTATGAATCATTTTTGTGATATTTATTTAATTATGCTTTGTCTTGTGTAATGGATGATAATGATGCTATAATTATGGAACCATAAAATTAGGCAAAAGATTAAAATACGAAACTTCCCTAACACAATGAACGGTGTTACTAGCAGCGCCACCTCTGAGAGCAAAAGATTAATAGTACTTTTTAACGGAATTTAGACGTATTTTATATTAAGCGTTTTTTTTTTTTTTTTTTAAATTTCTTTCTTTTTGTTTCTTTCTGTAGATTTTATATAACAGTCTCATAGTAGGTTGATGAAAACATTTAAATTACTTTGAAAAGAAGTCTGTTACTTCAATACCAGCTAATAATTTATGAATTTGGAGACATAATTACAATAATAAATTCCCATCAATTAACATTACTTCTGATTACTAGAATTATGTCCAATAATGATGTATGCTAAAATCTAACAATTTAATTATTTTTAACCGAAACAAAATAAAAACAAATAGTCATTTTATAACTATAATTTAAAATTTAGTAAAATTTCTTGAAACAAATAAAAATTAATATATTTAATGTAAGGAAAAGGTAACTGAGGGATTTATAAATTGTAGGATAGATTATATTACTGAAATTCCCTTTTGCGAAGATATTCTAGAATCAAACTAAATAAACACTGCCTTACCAACTTATTAGAGAATGCAACGTTCCGATATCCGTGTGCTTTCCGTTGTATTAGGAATCTCTAATATTTGGTAGGGCAAGTATATGCTGACGATGTCAATATTAATTTTAAAGTAAACGCTGATAAAATAAAACTAATATTTTCATTATTTTCATTTCTGCCAACCGTTACTTTTTTTAAATATTTCTCAGTGTCCATATTACTTCTCCACAGAGATGTTTAAGTAAATTTTCATTTTGTATGCCGATTTTTTTCAGTGGTTTCATATTGCATGTAACTCCTATAGCCACCATTTATTTAAACGAACTAGCCGTCCTTCATTTTATCTCTTACATCACCCACATAAGAATTCTTTCACTGTAGTGAAAGAATTTAAGTATTTAAACCTCCAGGTATTTAAACTCTGCAATGGATTGTCTGATATCTTCAATTATTTATCTTTACTATTCCTTCCATTCTTTCCATCAGCTCCCTCATCGTTTACGCTTTTGTAGTATCAACTTTCAGGTCTCCTCTTTCTAGGCTTTCTGCCATTTCTCTGAGCTCTTTTGTAATTCGTCTATTACCTTCCTGTCATCAAAACCAAACAACTCCCAGACTGTTTCTTATTGTTCCATAAGTGATCCTTTCACCAGGAACTAGCCTTTCAAAGACATCGATTTGTAGCTTGGACAATTTCTTTTCCGTTTACTTTTTTTTTATGCTCCTTGCCCATTATGTTTTATTTTTGTCAGTTTTTTTTTTTTTTTTTTTTTATAAATGCGATCGTACCCAATTACTTCTGTTTCTTTAACCAAGAATGAAAATTTTCCTTCCCCTGTATAATTTTCCTTTCTGCTTTATTCAAATTTTTCCTAAATGGGGAATATTAAGGAATGTATAAATTTGATTTCGTAAAATTTATTAAAAATTTAGATAATATTTTAACTAAAATTTATTTTAAAATCAGTTCTCTCCAACACGTTCTTTATCAGTTACAAAGACAAGTATTTTTATATAACTTTTGTTTAATTCTCAAATAAGTATATAAATTCCATTACAGAAACAGTCATGCGCAGGGCTTTCGGCAAAGGTACAGTACGATGGATTCTTAGTACGGACACTAAACTGTAAACAGCATTATTTCACAGAATGAACGATATCGAATGAATGAATGTTATAGCAAACTTCATCCAAATTATTATGATGAGTTAAAAAATAAATATATATTCAAATACTGTATTGTTCATTCATGAAAGCATTATGCTGTTTATCTTATGCAGTTTTGTTCTAATGCAAGATGATTGGTCTATATCCAGAAATAGTAAGGCTTTCGTCGCACTTTGGGCACAAATGCTTATCGAGGAATGAACCAAAGCACGTGGCATTTACAGTGTTGGATGGTTACATTGGTCAGTGGATAGACGGTGATTGTAACTACTATCCTTCCACTGTATGTGGAAAATAACTCTTCATGAGCTTTTTTCACACTGTAGTCGAGTTCTGTTTCAGGAGAAGGTTGCAGAGTTTTCCCTTCAGCAAAACGGAGAAGCCAAAATCTATATGTAGTTTACAGACAAAATGTAATACTGCCTCATTGCCTTAGTTGCTTTGATACAAAAACAAAGAACTAATCTACATGATCCATGATAAGGAATGCATTTAAACGACAGTATTTGCTATTTTAAGAACAAGCTATCATTCAATAGTCTCTACGTAAAAAGTCAATGAACTCCAGTATATAGGTTATGTATATAGGTGATATAATCCAGTCTTTTAATGACGGATTCTACACTGAATTATCCAGAGAAATATTTCTATAGCAACTATTTGTATATAGACTAGCTAACAATGATTTTAATAAAGAAAAAACAAGATTTATTCATATTTAGGGACGGCCACACACGCTCAAAGGAATTTACACGATAAAAAACAAAAGAACATTACGTATTTAGCGATCACATGGACTCGAACCAAGGTCACGAACATCACATTAACTCGAACCAAGGTCACTTAAAGAGAAGAACGTTATGTATTTAGCAGTCACGTGGACACGAACTCACGAAAGAGTCAAATAAAATTAACATTTCAGTTATCAAAGCAAATTTGAATAAGTTATTTACGGATGTTGTATTTATAATTGTATTGTCTTGATTCAGTTAAATGTTAAGGAAACTTCTATTAGGTGAAACTAAATGCTTGCGAATTCACAAACAGCACCTGAGAAATCTCTCAAGTGCTTTCTCAGGTGCTGAGAAAGGTCCTTTTTGTATTTTTCTCTAATAAAGAGAATACCGAGATTAACTCAGACCAAGTACAAAGCGAGTGCTACTATTAGAAATCAATAGCGTTGTTAACGCTTGCTAGGCATTTACACTCGCTAGAAAATTCTTTTTTTCCAGTGATCTAGAAATTCCACAAAATAAAAGGTATTAATAGTTAGGTCACGTTTTCATTTAATCATTCAAACTATACATATTTCTAAAAACAATCGTTTCTGCTCTACTTCACTGCAGTAAAATTTTTTATGAACATAGAAGTGATTTCTCCAAATCAGCACAAAAGGCAAAAAAGGTTGAAGTCTTTTCGTCGCCTTTTACCCTTTGTTTTTTTCCCCCTATTTACTTTTATGCTTTTTTGGTCTATATTTTTATTTAATTTGCATTCTTATAATAAACAGTAAACCATTTTATATTTTAATGTTGTATTATCCTATATCTCATTCTTCTAATACTGTACCACGAGCACTTAGCTCGAGGCGGCCCTGTATAGATCGTTGCTCATAATATATGTTATGAAAAACATAAGTTTTTCATAACAGTTCAAAATTATTGTTCCTAAGTAAAAATGTGCACATTACCCTTATTAACGATTTCCGGTGCATTGGACATCGTTAACAAGAGCAATGTACTTTCGGCTTAGCAACAGTTTCTATAGAACTGGGTCGTGCGAAGAGGCTTAAAACAGAAAATTATTGACTGGTTTGCTGAAGCGGAGACCACAAACTATTATTCTAACGGCATTGCTACGATATATGTGTAAAGTGTAGAATAGGGGTCGGCAATCTACGTCACTACTACCAAAGGCCTTCAGATCACCACCAATGGCACCATATGACGGTTTCATCTAATCATCCCAAGACAGTATCACTACGAAAAGTTGCCACAAAAGCAAACAGGCGTTCCCTGTGCTTCAATTTAACTTTATAACGAAGCTTCCTAAATGTACAAAGGTTTTGGTAGGGCTTTAGGATCATCAGCGACTAAAGCTATATTGCTCTGTTACTCCGTATATAGTCTTCCCGGTAGCACAGTGGTATTATCACCGTCCTCCCTACACTAGATGGAACAGACCAGGTTCGAATTCCGTCAATGACACGAGAAACTTTTATGGGTTTTTTTTCCCCTCCGTGGCTGAGTTAGTCGGTCTCAGGCGTAGATAGCAAGGTTTTTTTTTTTCCTGGAAAAACTGGGGTCTTTCGTCCAGCAAAGCATTCAAATCGACCAGAGAACACACGCAATTTACAGACACAATACATATGGTTAGCTGAAAGTTACTTTCCAGGTGACCCTAATATAATAGTTTATTTATTATTTATTATTATTTTTTTTTTTTTTGCTCTGTATATACCGTCTGTAAATTGCATGTTCTGTGATTCGTTTTCGGTTTGCTGAACGAAAATCCCGAGTTTCCGGAAGGGAAAAAAACATGTTACCCTCGCCTCAGACCGACTAACTCAGCCTCGTTGTGAAAAATGCCCATAAAAATTCCTGACGTTATCGACGGGATTCGAACTCAGATTTTTTCCACCCGGTGTGAGGAGGACGGCGATTCTACCAACCGTGCTACCTACGAGGGCTGAGACTGAAGGAGAGCGAATGTCCAAGGACGCACTGACACAGTTACAAGTTCTATTATGTTGTCTGGTAATTGAAAAGTAGCCTTAAATTACGTGCTGTTAGTGCGACCTGGTTTGTGAACTGCAACATGGAAGGTCTGAAGACTGAGTAACGCATTGTTACACGCTATTTGTGTAACGACCACTCTCAAAGACTTATCAAAAAAATTGCTTCAGTGAGTACTTCTACAAGTGGTGCATCGATGGCACAAGTGTATATTCGAAGGAAATTTCTTAAACGGAAAGAGCACTAGCAGAACTCAACGATGAATGTTAACATTATAGTGGGTTCGTTCCGCTAGTTAAATGATCAACCTGTGTATTTCAAAGATTCCTACTAACCCAATGTGTGCCCATTTTCACAAAAGAACAATTTTCTTATATGTATAGACCCTCTTATTTCAAAAATTCATCGCCAAGGAGAACCTGACATCCAGATCTACATCCCAGAGTAAACTCAGGATGCTACCAATGAAAAGCTACTGACCGCATGTGTAGAACATACACAAGAGTTTTCCGAGAAGTCAGAGAACAAATGAACACTAATTCATGCAACTTTATTTGACTCGTGAATTAATGCCATTAGTGAAGTCCCTCAAGGTTCAGTGCTGGGCCCATTGTTGTTTTCAATATTTATTAATGATATTGATTTATTTATATTGGCAGGCGCCTCCGTAGCCAGGTTAACTATAATGTTAACTATAAACGTTAACTATAACGTTTGGCTGTATGGAAGCTTGAAATGTTTTGAGTATATGCGTCCCCTGCGTACCATGGCAGCATTTTCTGGCACGTTGTTTCCTGAAAAATTTCCCGGAGTCGAACTCTCAACTTTATGTAAATTAAACTGAACTCTCTCAAATAAAAGGATTTATTGGCGTTCTTTATTAAATACAGTTGGAAATGATAAACATTCAAAAATGCTTGTACTGTATATTCTAAAAAAATAATTGGAATGTATAACGCCCTTATCTAATTGAGAAGATAAACCGAAATAGAAATAATGAAAATCACGGAAAGATTAAAAAAAAAAAAAAAAAACAGGACGCAAGAGCCACATTTAAAATCAGATAAAGAACTTCCGTATAAATTAGTTTTATTAATAAAATATTTACTTTAGATGATTGAATTTTGAATGGAAGGCGTGCCAAGAAGGCTTGTTTTCAAAGTGTGTATTGTTAGTTATCAGCTGAATTATTTAGGAACATTTGTTTCCGAATTTAACTCATTGAAAAGCATATTTATAAGACCATATATAGAACTCATATCTGTTTCTCATATTCTTTGCTTCCTTATAATAGCGTTACAAGAAGAACAAAGTTCATGACATTTTAGGAAAATGTTTAAATATTCTTGAAATGCCACGGTCTGTGTCCTTTTAATGATGATTGTATTAAAAGATGGCAAAAGTCAAGTCTATTGGAAGGAGACAATGAAACTTTGGTCTGCATCATAGATGATAAATAACGCCGCATACATTAGTCATACACACAAGTACGTCTTAAAGAGGAAGCCCCAGTGCAATTTTTATTTTGAATATTACCGTCGTTGTAGTAGTATGGAAAACGTTTCCATTGCGTGTCCCTTGTCACGAAGGAGTCTGTTTGTTAACTTTACTGAAGTAGAAATATTTTTTTCAAAAGAAAACAAATTAATGAGAAAACGTAGTGCTTTTACTTTTCCTCTTTTAATTTAACTATGCATACAGTCATCTTCTTGAATTACAATATGGTTCACAGATAATCAGTTACTTTGAGCAACGCTTCATAACAAAAAATGTGTGATTTGTCCATTGTATGGTACTGGAGGATTTTTTATATACTTTAAATATACTTTAAATTAAACAGAAAGCTAAATAAAAGATGGATAAAGATGATAACACCATAAAGTGATATAGCGCCGTATAAAAGTAAATATCTCATAACACAGTTATAAGACTATTATGATTGCAAATTATAAAATGGAAACGAAGTGCAGCAGAGCCTTCAAGGATTTCATAAATTTCATTGTCAGTTTGCCTTATAAAAGATGTACATAATGAGTTATAAACATATGAGAGAAGAAACTAATTCGAAGAAGAGACAAGGACTTGTGTACTATATTCAGGTGACCCAAGATAAGTACATGTGTGATACCACCCTGTACCATCTTACCGTCTAGAAGCAATGAGATGTGTTTGGTCAAATCATAAAAAGTTATTTTTTATTTAAGTTTCTGCCTTAAGCTATGATTAGCATATTTTTGGAATTCTATGAACTGTGAGGGAATAGTACGGAAATGAAAAAACACATGTATGGAAATATGTAATTTAATAGATAGATATGTATTTTAATAGTTACATATATCACAAAAATAGTCAAAAAATCCATTATTTGAATATAATTCGTTCATCACAATCGCGATACTTCTTTTTTTTTTGTTGCCCGGATCACTTCCACTTAAATATTGTTCAATGCGCATTTCGTTAATACTTTGTTCTTTTTTAATGCAATCGATAAATTTCCAAATGTTGGGATGATAAGCGGCGACTCGTTCCTCAAATCCTCTATGACACCCTTCAACAGAATTATTCGTTCTTGGTAATCCTTCTAGAACAAGCTGGTGTACGTTCCACTTTTCATGGGAATACTTTGGTGGTCGACGGAGATGTCATCTGGTTGGGCGTCCAATCCATGTATCCTCAAAATAATCAACAACTTCTCGCGATTCTGGAGGAAAAACACCATTTTCACACAAATGATCAAAAACGACCGTCACAATAGGAGTGGGCACAAATTCAATTGCTGCCAAAATTCGCACATTTAAAGCAAAATTAGCATCAGTTTCATAACGTTGTTTCAATCCATTATTCTGAATGGAACGAAAAATACATTGTGAAAGTGAAAAAAACAACCCCGTTGTGAAGCGTCAGGAAAAACTCTTCTGCAAGCATTCATCATCGCCGTCTCAAAATCTATAGTTATTGATTTCGGGGACATAGCCGGTTCCAATACTTTTAGCCGCTGTAGTAGAGATACATACGTTTCCTCAGACTTGTTAGGCAATAATGCATAAACTAATGGAAGCGACATTTTGTCCTTGAATCCATGTATTGTATCAGCTGATAAAAAAGTAAGGGAACAGTTTTGAAAGTCCCATCGGCATACCAGTGTTCACTTCGCGCTAACAACTGCAAATTTCTTTTCGTACTGAAAATTAACGTACGATTGTCCTCGGGTCCAGAACCAAATTGTAGAAACAATTCTCCATTGAATGATGTTTTATATTCTTCTGTAAAAACTATGTCTCTACGATGCGTTGGAAGAACTGGGCCATCAAAATTTCGATTTCTTATATTTCGGATCGTTCGTTTTATTGTATCTGCACTTGGAAGCTTCGGGGCTGCTGCTTGGCTACAGGTTCTCGAAACATTTGAAATAATACTACGAGGCGTATTATTTGTTGTTTCTGCATAATTTCGAATGGTATCAAGAAGTTGCGCTGCCTCAACTCGTGCTGCGTCTCCAATGATTGTGGTCCTTCCATGTTTTAACGATGGTGTTATCTACCGTAGTAACTCGAGCGACACATTTGGTTTTTCGGTAATTTTGACACTTCCAATGAATTTTTGTTTCATTTTGCCTGTCTTTATAAAAAAAATGTCCACTAAAGCACAATTTCTGTTTTCCTTTTTCTGATTTCAAAAATTCCACCGAATGATGCGTTCACAAACTCAAAAGGATGAAAAATAAACTCAAAATAAGAAAATGTTGCGATTGTAAGAGATTATAAACATATAAGTACTTCCCTAATCGGCACTCCCTACCCCCACCGCCCTAAAGCATGCTACTTAAGTTAAAGGGATTAAGTAGGTACCTACCTAATTCCAATTTTGGAAAATAACAGGCAATTAAATTAAAGCACCTGCAATGGTATGTATTTCTAGGAAATGTATACCTAGCATATAACTTCCATTTTTAGCTGCCGTTAATTCTTAAATAACACCTATAGAAAAACCTTATTTTCAATTTAAAATAACCAATAAATATATATAAATTATATGCATTGCCTGGCGATAAAATATGCTAGCGATCATTTGTAGGCTATAAATTGTTTATGTGATAAACTGACGCGGCGGTAAACTGCTAGCGATTAATTGCTGGCGGTGAATTGCGAGCGATAAACTTTCCTAGACTCTAAAGATACATTGGTGGTGGTTGTTGTTGTTGTTGTAGGTTTTTAGATGCAGAAGGAACTTAGACTACCATATATATTATGTCTGTAAATTGCGTGTCTTCTCTGGTCGATTTGCCTGTTTGCTGGACGAAAAACCCGAGTTTCCAGGAGAAAAAACCACGAATCCTCCCTCTTGAGATCGACTAACTTAGGCACATTATGAAAATAGCCAGTTTAATATATGGTCTTTTATCCCCTACAACACGTTTCAACAAATTCCTTAGCCTGGAATATTGGTTTCTGAAATGGCTCAACCAGCGGACTGGCAACCAGAACACTATTTCTAGGGATCAACTCTACATCACCGTCGAAGTCACCGCATGGAAACAATAAATTGTGGCAGCTAACTTTCTTGCGCTTACCAGACTGATCACAGGACGCCTTGACGCCCTAAATATCACGGACCTAATAAAAACTCCCTAGATTGCTGGAGATGCCAAGTAGATCCCAGGCTCTCGCTCAGAAACAGTTTCAGCAACCTCAAAGAGCAAAGACGCATGTTTCTAAGAAACACGGCAGATTTGATTAACAATCTAACCATTGATCTCAATAGATTCTGCCAGCAGAATGCATATAAATGAATGGAAACATACAGAAGTCTTTCTTTATGACTACAAGGACACCAACTGAAAAAAACGAGATGCCAAAACTACCCATGTCATAATAAATATAAAGTAAAATGAAACAATGCTATCGCTAGTTCCACACTCGGTTTCTAGGTCATTAAAAGACGCTTGACATTGTAATCTAAGATTGAGAGAAAAGAGGGGAGACCGCGGATAATAACAGGTGATGAACTGTGATGAACCATTTCAATCGAAGAAACTCTTTATATTTTTTGTACATACATTATTAATTATTAGAGTTCTTTTGGACAAAATTAATATCTTTCTGGCTATGGGACACTTCGGTATCCCTCGAACTGGAATAACAAAAGTATAAAAACTGTATAAATACTGTACCTTTTAAGTTAAGCATGTATGTTGCCGAATGTAACCGTGGACACATTGTCCCTGCCTTAATCTTAGTATGTAAATATCACCCTCCTCCCTAGCTTACTAAAGGGGGGTGGTGACTTATGAGCAGAGTATTAAGCAGTTAATAATAATAATTCCTTGTGTCCACAGAATTCGAATGCTGCCTTTTCCACCCGGTGTGGCGAGGACGATGATTATAGGCACTCTGCGACCTATGAGGGTATACATTAATGGACCAAAGTAAAAGTATATATGAAGAACAGTAGCTGGAAAAATACGCAAGTCAAGTGAATTTGGTTCGGAAGTTTATCAGATCATGACGCAAGTGTACCGCATGAAAACTCATGCTTAAAACATGTAATTTAAGAATTATGCAAATTAACTTACGCGTATTGTAGGCGAATAGTCAGGCACGAGAGTGCATAAGTACCCGTGCTTTGAGTGACCGTGACCAGGGTTCAAGCCCATGACTACTAAATACAGTGCTGTTTCTTGTATTCTCTCTATCTTGTGAACACCTCTAACTGTGCGGTCGTCCCGGAGTATAAACAGAAAATTTATTTATTTATATATCAAAACGAGTATCTATAGCAGAGGTTGTAAACTTTAATAGGAGATACGATTACTCCTCATATGATAACAGCCAGGAAACAGCCTGGTTTCTCATACTGCTAATGAATGTTAAAGAGTCCTGGTAGTGTTCAAGTCCACTCTTCCGGGAGAGTAGTTCGCAACGAGTACAAGGTTATTGAAAGCAACTGACCACTCGATAGATAATTCTTTGGACATTCCATGCATACTTTATGAGGATCCAGGTCTGAAGACGCCGGGAACCACTCCATTCCGAAATATACTCACTCCAAGAAAATTCTCTACAGCTGCCCTCTGTGGAAAGTGAAGGAGCATTATTCTTCATTAGATGAAACTAGGAACTTGAAACACCGTTAAAAGGTCTTATAGGACCCAAGAATTTCGTTCTTGTAACTTACAGCAGTAACAGCATCTTCATGCTAATTTGCAGACATGATACTTCGAAGAAGTTTAGCTTCGTGTATGCGTTAGATATAATGGCTGCACTGATCATCAGACCAGCAACTCCGTAACGATCACTTCCCCTCATGATTATGAGTTGTTTTCGGGTCCCTCTACTTTTCTCCAGAAGAGGGTATCTGAAAAGAGAGAGAGACTGTTTCTAAATGTGAATAGATTTTTATTTCTGTCGTGCATATCATTTGTTATTCACAGTGCAGAGTGTTATTGCAGACATGAAGACGCCTTTGAAACGATCGACCAACAAGCTACAATAAATTTATGAGATAAAAATCATTATGCACAATGTGTTTAGTGTTATTCAAATATTCTAGAATATTCTACGCCACTTCGATAAAGTAATTAAGACAAGTTTTGCATTTCAAAGCTACTGGAAATCTGGAAGACTGTAAGAATGCACTTTTTTTTCAGTAGCTGAAATTTTCTGGCGTAATCGCCGCGTTAAACATCTTTAAATATGTTTAAAACTGCATTTACAATTCAGTATTGTGCGTCCTGGTAGCTAAGTAGCCAAAAACAACTAAATAATATAACAATACACACTGAAAAGAGAGATCTTTTTAAAAAATCATTACACGATTTTATTACTCTGTAATAAAATCCGTAACACAAAATAGCACATTTGATCTTAATATTGATAGCATGCAGGTTTAGCTTTTATGGACATAGTCATCGACAATAACGACCTAGCTGTTACCCTACCAGAATAACTGGATTATTTGGTCTGCCGATCACAATCAAATAGAGCATGTCCAGGAAGAAGCATTGCATTTAGAACTTTCTGATAAATGAAAATATGACTCTGTCATGAATCGATTTCGAAAATGATTCAGAGAGTTATATAGAATATAGGTATTATGTACGATAATCAAGAAGACGCTTGGCTCTATTCCCAGATCGCACATCTGTAATGAATTCCTTCTCATATTATACATCTACGTGCTCATTTTGGACAGCAAAAATTTGATATCTGGCTCGAATAAAATTATCCATTCCGTATGGATTATATTAGCAGTTCCTAACCTGCGGTACCTGAGAAAAAATAACTAGAATTTACTCCATTTTGACGATAATGGTATAAGATATTTTTTACTTTTTTTTCCGTAGTAGTTTTTAAAAAATACCTGCCTAATAAACTTGAACGATTATGCTCTGAGAAAGTTTATCGTTCAACTGGACACTCCCCTCCTCCCTTTCGGTGCGAAACATTTGAGATAATTCATACATTCATATATTCTATGAGACGTCATCGTCATTGTACAATTTTCTGTCTGTAATAGCGTGATGTCTCAGATCAATTTGCCTGTTTGCTGGATGGTAAATCCAAGTTTCCAGGAGATAAAAGCATGCAACAGTCACCGGAGATCGACTAACTCAGCTAGACTAGGGGGAAAAAAAGCAGATAAAATTCCTTTTACGGCTTTTTTTTTTCTCCTGTTCAACTTTTAACAACACCATTTTTTAAGCACAGACGCACAAATAAATACAAATTATTTTTGTTTGATTATTTTCATATCAATCATTTTATTGACTTTTATTTCGAAAATCCACTTATATCCGCATATGTACAGTATGAACTGATATATAAGCTGATATATAATTCATGCTAATAAGTTTTATTAATTCCATAACCATTTTGAGAAACGTCCAGCAAGTAGAACAAACTTCTGTTTGAGAAAGCGACTAATTAAAATAATCATGTTATAGGTAGTAATATACTCCTCCATATCAGTATACTGCTCCATTTTATTATAGCAATATAAATGAGATTGCAGATTTTAAAGATCCAAGGGTGACAACAAATTGGACAGAAACAGATTCCCAAAGACTATCGTGGAAGCACAAAAAAAAAAAAAAATCTCAATGCCATCACAGGAATCAGGTAAAAACGGGCAATTCCATTTGATAGTTTCATTCTCACCACTTAAATCAGTCGACTGTTATATATATATATATATATATACCGAAGGGATGGATGGATGAAGAATGTATCAAGGATTGGTTTGTAAAAGCTTAGTCCAAGCGTCCTGGTGGAGGAATACTGCGTAAAAATGCACTACTAGTATAGGATCAGTTTAAAGTACATAGGACTGAAAGCATTAGACAACTGGCCGAAATGATGAACACAGAATTGGCGGTAATCCTGGGTGGCTTAACGTCCCAGTTACAGCCGTTAGGTGTCAGCATCAATAAGAGATTCAAGAATAACATGCAGGAGCAATGGAATAAATGGATGATAGCGGGGGGAACCACGATACGACGCCTAGGGGAAGGATGAAACGTCCATCAATAGCACAAGTGTGCGAATGGGTGCTGAAGTCATAGCATGATGTTAAGACTGAAATTGTGGTAAAGTCCTTTAAAAAATGTGGTAAAGTCCTTTAAAAAATGTGGTATAAGTAATACAATGGATGGCACTGAAGATCATTTATTGTATGAGAGTGACAGTGATACCAGTAAAGAGGATGATGATTATGATGATGTTGAGGATAATGATGATCAAGTCAGTAATGAATCTGAAGTTGAATAATACTAAAATAATAGGAGTAATAATCCTATACCTTTCTTCATTGGCTTTTGGGTTTTATTTTTATTGAATTTTAAATTTCCATTGCATTAACAATAAATTTTTTTCAAAAGTTTTTATTTTTTCTTAAATTTACCGTTCCAAAACTAGGGTGCGTCTTCCACACCGCAGCGTCTTATAAGCTGATGAATACGGTAAATATCCGTTTATATTCAGGGACGGTCACATTGGGTCAGAGGGGTTTAGTAGACAGAGACATAGAGACATAAGATAAGCGGCTTTTTTAGTACATTTGGATTGAAATACGCGCCGTGAACACCAAGAAAAATAACTGTAATAATAAAATTTAATATGCAAAATTTTACTAATAAAGAACACAATTCAGAAAACAGCGTACTATAAATAAAGTTTAAGATTTTCAAAATCACAAAATATGCGTCATTATATTTTACACTTTTTACAATAGGTAGAATTGAAGTTAGTAAGCCACACACAAAATTACAGCACTAAATTTACACATCTTTAAATATTCAAAAATTTTACTTTGAATTGATAAATTTTACTAAATATGATATTTTATTATCATATATATTTATACGATATCATACTCAACCTTGAATGGGTTGAGCACGCTGAATTCTGATGGGATCCTTCCACTTGTTCAGATTACGAACCTAAGGGGGCATAAATTCAAATTAAGAAAAGACAGATGTAGAATAGATGTGCGGGAATTTGCCTTTAGCCAGCGGGTGGTTAATTGCTAGAACAAACTTCCATCTGTCGTTGTGGAAGTTGATAGGTTGAATAAATTTAAGGAGGAACTGGACAGGCATTTGGAGGGAATGGTGTGATTTTTTTTTTGGCTAATGCTGCATGAGCTCATACACTTGCTTTCTTGCATCAAATGCCACCGCTACTACTACTACTACTACTACTATTAGCAAACAGGAAATCCAAATTACATTCTCTGCTTCTAAATCAGCTTGTATTGAAAAAAAAAAAATATTGGATTTACTTTTTTGTATTTGTAACGTTGTTTGTCGTTCGCAATCAATGTTTAAAAATAACAGTGTTCCCCTAGAAACGTCATCATGTATTATACAAAGTGCGCATTTTCTAAGCAGAGCGCTTTGCCAGTAAATACGATTTCTGTTGATAGCATACTGCTTTCATGTTTTCCCCGAATTAAACTGGAACGCTTGGTTTTTGTTTTATTATTATTGTTATTTAGTCAAGATAAATTTCATGACTCCTACACAAAACCTATAAAAAGTAAATTATGTAAGGATACTTATACTTCGAACCTCAAATTATCTAACGTCGTTTAATGTCTTTATTAACCCAATAAAATCAGCTCAAAGCGTGTTTTCATGGAAACCCACCCCATCCAAAATCCAGTCGTCTGTTGGAGACTCGCTAATACTTTTAGTCCTTTTTCAAACCGACCTGGAAATTCGGTTCTACTACACATTTCTATTTCAACAGAAAGTCAGCTAGCTGTTCATTAAATCTACTCTGCTGGATAAAAAAAAAAAAATGAAATATCTGTACTGGCTCGTAACTATATATCATCACGGTTATATATCCAATGCTTCTATATAAGGAGGTGAAAAATATGGCATCAACTCTCAAACTATGCTGATATTTATTGAAGAATATTGGCTCTTTAAATGGATGGAAGTTTCCTGAAACTTCAGTTGCCACTTCTCAGCCCATCTGCCCAAATTTTCTAGATCCTGTTGCAGTAACGCACTGCCATTACTGTCATTAACAACCATGCCAACCTTTGTATCATTTGCAAACTTCGATACTAAGCCCCCTATACCTTCATCAATATCATTGGTAAATATACAAAACAACAGTGGATCCAACACCGAACCCTGTGGGATTCCACTAATAACATTAGTCCACGAACAGAAGCACCCATTGATTACCACCCTCTGTCTTCTACCACTAAACCATCCTTTTACCCATTGTAGCAACTTACCCTTAATACCAATCTGCTCCAATTTGTATAGTAGTCTTCCATGCGCAACAGTGTCAAAAGCTTTCCTGAAATCCAAGTATATGATATCAAAATTATTTTTTTTATCCAGTTCCTTTGTAACCACATCATAATAACCAATCAAATTTGTCAGACAAGACTTTCCAATAACAAACCCATGGTGTGTCTGAATTATTGCTGCAGTCTTGTCTAGATGATCCTGCAATGCATCTTTAACCAGTGACTCCATTATTTTACCCGGAACATAAGTTAAACTAACTGGTCTGTAATTACTCGCGTCACCCTCCGATCCCCCTTTGTGAATTGGGGACACATTTGCACATCTTCAATCCGTGGCGACCTCCCCTGAGTCCAAGGATGCTCTTATAATTATGGCTAAGGGTTTGCTTAGTTGCTCTGCCGCCTCCTTTAATATAACTGGATAGATCCCATCCACCTCAGGTGCCTTTCTTATGTTTAACTTTAACAATTTCTCCTCCACTTTGTTCTCAGTTATTACAAAATCATTAAGCACCCTGTTACAATTTGATAACCTTGTGGCATTTTCAAACCTTAATAATTCCTCATGTATGAATGTAAATGCAAAATACTCATTCAGTTTGTTTGCTATCTGAGCAGGATCATCAACAGTCGAACCATCGATGTCAAGTGGACCAATCAGATTCATCCCCTTCCTTTTAGAGTTTATATAAGTAAAGAAATCTTTTCTGCTTTTCTTAGCATCTTTTGCCAAAGATTTCTCGTAATCTGCCTTCGCCTGCCTAACCTCCTTTGTGACTTGATTACAGATTAGCTTATGTATATTATAGGCTTCTGTGTCGGTTGATAATTTATATACATGCCATGCATTTTTCTTCTCTGCCACGAGTCTCATTAGTTCATTTGAAAACCATTTAGGCCTAAACCTTGAACAATATTTCTTAATAGGTATGAAACGTTTAATAGCTTCTACTATTAATTCCTTGAATGCTTCCCACTTAGAATTTGCTGTTGGTAAAATCATCAGTTGGTCCCACTGTACAGAATTTAAAAACTGTTTGAGACCATTGTAGTCACCTTTACGGAAGCAAAAACCCCTTACTTTACCCCTGATGGTAATTATATCTTTAAGTAAATCCCACATCAGTACACTGTGATCACTGCCACCAGTGGTTCCTTTATCTGCAAATTCTTAATACATGAATGATCACTGCTGATAACCAGATCAAGAGTATTACCCTCCCTGGTTGCCTCTCGAACATGCTGCTGCAGAAAACAGTCATCCAATAAATCCACAAAAGTCTTACTAGTGTGAGAGTGACCAACCCATAAGTTCCAGTCTATATTTGGGAAGTTAAAATCTCCCATTATAAGATATTCTGATTTACTAGCCCACTCTATTTCTCTGTACAATTGTTCATTGTACTCATTCGAGTCATTAGGCCTATAACACACCCCCTACTCTTATTTTTGCTTTCGCAGTGCTTATGTCACACCAAACTGACTCAACAGTGCACTGTTCATCTATATGAACCGGATGCACTTGTTTGATTTTATGGTTTCCTGTCTATCTTTTCTGTACACGTTGTACTCCCCAAATTCCAGTTCTGCAATCCTTATATCTGTGTGGCACGACGTAGTAGTAGTAGTAGTAGTGGCATGTGATGCAAGAAAGCATGTGTATAAGCTTATGCAGCATCAGCCAAAAAAAAAAAATCACACCATTCCCTCCTTAAATTTTTCAGCCTATCAACTTCCACAACGACAGATGGAAGTTTGTTCTAGAAATTAACCACCCGCTGGCTAAAGGCAAATTTCCGCACATCTATTCTACATCTGTCTTTTCTTAATTTGAATTTATGCCCCCTTAAGTTCGTAATCTGAACAAGTGGAAGAATCCCATCAGAATTTAGCGTGCTCAACCCAGTCAAGGTTAAACTTCAGTTGTCACTTCTTAGCCCATCTGCCCAAATTATCTAGATCCTGTTGCAGTAGCACACTGCCATTACTGTCATTAACAACCCTGCCAACCTTTGTATCATCTGCAAACTTCGACATTAAGCCTGATTACCTTCATCACTATCATTGATAAATATACAAAACAACAGTGGACCCAACACCGAACCCTGTGGGACTCCACTAATAACATTAGTCCACGAAGAGCAGCACCCATTGATTACCACCCTCTGTCTTCTCCCACTTAACCATCCTTTTATCCATTGTAGCAACTTGCCCTTAATACCATTCTGCTCCAATTTGTACAATAGTCTTTCATGCGCAACAGTGTCAAAAGTTTTCCTGAAATCCAAATATATGATATCAAAATAATTTTTTGCATCCAGTTATCCCAACAATATCCGTCTTTGATGTCTTGACCAACACTTTAAATTCATCAAATTTATTTACTATACTTCTAGCATTGACATACATGCAAGTATACATGTACCTATTCTTATTATTAGTTACCCTAACACATCCCATATACCCATCTGTTTCACGATGACTGCCATCAGTCCCTGAAACCCCCAACACCTCTCGCTCCAGGCCGTTGCTTATTCTAATAGAAGTAGTGCAAGAATCACCTACACCTCTGCCTGCGACTATTTTAACCTTTTAGTCTGTGAACCCCCCCCAAGCTAGCAGTTTTCCGACCCACCTAACACTGCCTTGATAGCATCAGTAAATATTCTTGCACCCTTTCTATTTAAGTGTATCCCATCCCTGTAGAAGCAGTCTCTCCTGTTAACAATAATGGCTTCATCTGATGGCTAATTTTATTGAAATAAAATAAAAATACCCATATGAAAACAGCACCATTAAAAAAGTTGGTGACTAAAGACTAACGAATCGAAAATGTACCGATTAGAACCAATAGAAATATTTATTTCCGTTTATATGAAAATAATTGTTTTCATTCATAATTCATTTCCCAAAATTAATATATGAAAGTCATGACTAAACTTATTGAGCAAATAATAAATAATTAGAAATACAAGTTATTTGATAACTTTTTTTCGCGTTTGATAGCCTTTTTTTTCTTTTAATCGAAGATTTATTTCTCTAATTCATACGTCATCATTTCAGAAGGCGCTTTTGTCGCTGCTCAGTACAAATAATTCTGGCGGTTAAGTTTACATACACAACGTGTGTAACTTAGCAACAGACAGTGCTGATGTCTACCTTCAGATGTGTGAGCAGTATCGTTTTTATAGGGACGTGCTATGTAAACTTTATAATACTTTTTTAAATGCTTTGTTTCGCAGCAGTTCGGTTATTTCTTTAGGGATTTTAAATGCACATGACCGATAACACTGCTGATTATTCTTACTGGTAGTGCTATTATCAAAGAGAGATTAGTTATGATATGGCGACGGAATCAGACGATCAAAAATCGTCTACTGCAGCTACTTGCACAGCGAATGCAACTGGTGAAAGTGCAGCAAATATCGTTGCTACAGCTAATTTGTCAGAAACCAAATGGATACAGGTATATGTAAATGGAGACGAACATTACACCGGGTTTAAATGTGTTGTTAATAACAAACATTACAGAAACTTGGATGTTCTCCTTAGTTATCTCACAGAAAAACTTCAGCCCAGTTTTGGGGCTATAAGAAATATTTATACTCCGCTCAGTGGGAATCGTGTATCGAACTTGGACGACTTATTACCGAATCACCAATATGTTGCAGCAGGAAGTGAAAAATTCAAGAAATTGGAACCAGGGTAGGATATTAGAATCATATTTTATTCAGTTTTATTTGTTGTAGCGCTTGATTGAATTAAAATATTTTAATGTATTTTAAAAAAATACATTAAAATATATTTTTTAAAAAATTAAGTCAAAGAAATTTGACCAAATTTTATCAGTTTTTAATTCAATAAATTCTCACTGAACTACATAAAAAAGTAAATCTAATAATAAAGAATGAAGGCTCGTATGAGGAAAAATCATATAGTAATTAAAAGTCAACGATTGTACCTATTTGGATGTGAAATATATTGCATGTGAATAATTTAATGCTTAAATAATGATAAAAGAGCTTTGTGAAGCTTTCCTTGAACCTTCGTTTATAATTTTAAAAATATACGGCGCTATTTAAAAAAATCACATTGGGAATAGCAAGCACTTTTGGCATCTGCAGGCGTATCTCACGGTGTAAATGAAAGGCAGTAGAGTAAAGGTCACTGCCATTCCTCCCGTAATAATGTAGTAGCTGCACCAGTATAGAATGAGCCAGGTTCATTCCCATTGCCATGCTTAAAATATAATAAATAATATAAATAAACTAACCATAGAATACACTCAGTTTCGGTCATTTTTTGTACTGTCCTTTGTTAAGATTTTTGACGGAATTTTGTGGTGACGAATTTCAATATATATATATATATATATGTATATATACTAATATACAAATCGTATTGTAAATTTTATTATAAGATTACCATTTTGCTATATAAAACATTAATTAAAACTGATATGAGCAGGCTAAAATCTTAAAACTGTGATTATAATTGCCGCCATAGCTGAGTGGTCATACGAATGGGTACCTAGGTACACGTGCTTGAGTGTCCGGGGTTCAAGCCCGTGACTGCTAAATACGGTGCTGTTTCTTGTATTCTCTCTATTTTATGAACTCCTCCGACCGTGTGGTTGGACTGGACTATGAACAGAAAATATTTTTATTCATTAAAAGTGAACTAATATTAATTTCATTGATTAAAAGTCACCGTAATCTCAAAAAAAAAAAAAAAAAACAGGTTAGTTACCGTAAGAGATATACTCGGTAAATGAGGATGAATAAAATTAAAACACTTGTTTTGCTGTAACACGCGTCCTGACCAGAATTTCTTTATTTTCTCTGTCGTGTTGTAAAACACGACAACGGCTTGTGCAATGCCTGTGAAAGAGCTAGGGTTTGCAGTGGTTGCGTTTTCACTGTGCCATAGTTTCAGAAAAAGTGGTTGTCGTATAATGTACCAAAGTGAGAATTTTTAGAAACCGAAAGATCAAACTAGCGAAATGCTGTTGCACAATGACGATCATTTACTATGATGTGCATGTCTGCAGATCTGTTCCGTAAGTGAGTGTAGGGATTTGAAAGCGGCTACAAGATTTCGATGATGCTCTTCGGCTGGTCAAAGCCTACCTTGTTTTTATTCCTAATGCGTCACACTGATGGGAAGCCTGATTCGAGAAAATTGGTGGACAATTTTAGATAACCTTGCTTGAGCTGCATGGGTAGTACAATGATTATAATCGCCGTCCTCCCCACACCTGGTGGAAAAGGAGCGGTTTCGAATCCTGTCAATGACGCGAGGAACTTTTATGGGATTTTTCCCACGTTGTTGAATTTGTCGGTCTCACGCGTAGATAGCAAGGTTCACCTCCTTCCCCGGACACTCGGGTTCTTTGTACAGCAAAACAGGCAAATCGAACGGGGAACACACTTAATTTATGGGCAAATTACGCAAGGGCAGATGAGTTGGTTCTCAGGTTGCCCTAATATGAGGTTTTTTTATTTATTTATTTTTTTTAACCTCGCTTTTGTTGTATGTAATTTAGGAATTCAAGTGTTTGGCTATTGGGTAATACTGTAGCTGACAGATGAGATCGAAAGGTGCACGTTGAGGTATGAATAGGCGTGTGTTGAGCGCCAAAGTAGCTAAGGCTGCAGGCTTCGGTCGGTTTGCTGTTTGCCGCACGAAACACCGAATTTCCAGGAGGAAAAAACCACGAAAACCATTGCCTGGGATCGGCTAAAAGGCACGTTTGTGAAAGCCCTTACGATTCCTTGCCTCCTCAGGCCTGTTCCATTCCACCTGGCGTGGGGAGAATATTGTTTATAACTATTGTGCTATCAGCCAGGGAAAGGGTGCAATATCTTACTGGTCCGTTGTTATACAGAAAGCTACTTTCTAGCAAAGAATGGTGCCATACTTCATAGCAGAAGCTGTAACATAAAATATAACCAGAAAGGTTAAGTTCACTGTTTTCTGAGACAAATTCAAATTCGAATTTGCGTTTTAACGTAGTGTATTTGTGCGTGTTCGTGGGGCTATTTGCATGTTGTGCAGTCTTATAAACCCAGAATTTCTCATGGGATAAAATCCTGCTCCACTGCCTGAGATCGGATAATTGCTGTCCTCACTGAAGAGGACTTTAGGAATTACTTCCAAAATCGAACCCAGACCACTCCAAAAGAATATCAGTTTCGATGTTTTTTTTTTTTTTTTGGTAGTTGTTGGCGCATAGGCTTCTGTGGCCATAATGCACCTCCCAAGGTTTTTGCAGTACTTTGATCCAAGCCCGAGGCGGGAATCGAACCCGCGACCTTTGGGTTGCTAGGTAGGCACTTTACCCACCCGGCTAGCCCGGTCGGCAGTTTCGATGTACCATGCTGACTAAGCTTCCACGAAGGACTAATTTTCTGGGACATAACAGGGAGCAACGAGAGGAATTGCAGGTTTCTTCTGCAAATCCTTTTGTTGGAGCAAATGGAGCAGATTGCTGTATCGAAGTACACTTCCTTGCATTAATTGGCCATACCGATGCTATTACAAAAAAGATTTTTATCGCTCTTCGGAATCGTTTAGCCTGTAACACATCCCACTATTATCTTTCTATTTACTATTAATCAACTCATACCACACAGATTTAACGTCTACCTGGACTTGATCAGGTTCGGAGATCTATCTAGTTGCCTTCAAGCAGCTTTTGATAAGATGCATATCTCCTGTCTCGATAAGGCACCATGTTTTAATTACTCCTACAATGTAAATGTTAGTTGATCTGAGAGAAGCTCAAGTTCACTCATTTTATTTACAACGCTGCCAACGTTACTATGCAGACAGGTTATATTTAGCAGGTTTATCGTTTTGTAATCAAATGAACTGAGTTCCTTAGCCAAGAAAGAGATGAGTCATAACAATGATGCTGTTCTTGTTGTTGTAAAGTTTTAGGCGCATCACCCACTGAGACCATATTACTCCGTATATACTATGTATAAATTTCGTGTATTTCTATCGTCAATTTGCTGTTTCCTGGACAAAAAATCCGAATTTCCGGAAGGAAAAAACCACGTTACCCTCGTCTGAGATCGACTAACTTAGCCACTTTGTGAAAGGACTCATAAAAATTCCTAACGTCATTGATGGGATTCAACTCACGTCGTTTCCAGCAGGTGTGGGAAGGACGGCGAATATACTAATGGTGCTACCTACAAGAGCGAGTCATCGAAAAGGAGGGCATAAATTATTTACTCGATACTATTCCACAATCTTTTGGACCCCGGGTGCCAAGCGATTATTAGTGTAGCCAAGCGATCTATATATTGTGTGTGCAAAGCAAATAGTTTTCTTTAGGTTTTAAACACAATTTTCTTTATTTATTTGTATTGAGAAACTTTTGCACTACAAAAAGTAGTGCAAAAGTTAGAAAGGTGAATTTCCAGGAAGGAAATTCACCTTTCTGTTTCTTGTTAATCTTACTAACCAAACTAACTCAGCCGTTTGGTTACCCTTGTGGCACTGCTCCTGCCTCCCCGTGGCGGGGCCGGTAACCTGGAAAGAAAAGCTATCTTTCCGGGGCTAAAAGGAGCAAAATGATTTCCCCTACAGGACATAGGGATCCTAATATGGCTGCTCATGAGATAGAAGACTCTAACTCATGCAGTGCTAAACGTCAAAAAACTGACAGTGTACAAAGAAGGCATCCAATGTACCTTGTATTGCATTCGACTCAAGAACAGTCTCTTGGTAGTCTCTCGCCTTTTAAAATTCAGAAATACCTAGAAAATCTAATAGGATCTCCGAAAACAACTAAGCGTCTGAGATCGGGCGACTTGCTCGTTGAGGTCTCAGATGAACGGCAATCA
Organism: Mastigoproctus giganteus; assembly: GCF_048544385.1. NCBI lineage: Eukaryota > Metazoa > Arthropoda > Arachnida > Uropygi > Thelyphonidae > Mastigoproctus > Mastigoproctus giganteus. The sequence goes on along the minus strand of NC_143588.1, from coordinate 90,577,368 downwards.
CAACGGCTCCAAAAACTAACATCCTTTGGAGGATTATCGATTACTGTCTCCCCTCATGCTACTCTAAACACCTCCAGGGGTGTGATAGCTGAGTGGGATCTCATAAATCTCTCAGAAGAAGAGTTGAAAAATGAATTGCAAGACCAGGGAATTGTGCATGTAAAACGCGTATACACAAAACGAGACAATGCTCTAGTTCCAACTCGGAATATAATACTAACATTTGATAGTCCCAAACCTCCAGCATCCATCAAAGCAGGTTATCTGAATTGTCAAATAAAATTGTACATTCCTAACCCTACACGCTGTTTTAAATGCCAAAAATTTGGGCATTCCCAAAACGTGTGTAGAGGTTCAGCCACTTGTGCCAATTGCTGTTCACGCGAGCACAATCACTCCGACTGCAAAGCAGAGCAGCACAAATGCTCAAATTGTAATGATCCACATACTACCTACTCCAGAGATTGTTCCCTTTGGAAAAAGGAAAAAACATTCAACGGGTCAAAGCCGAAAAAAACATCTTGTACCAAGAAGCTAAAAAATCTGTACAGGCTCAATTGAACACTCGACCCAGCTTCGCTGAAGTAGTACAAAAGCCAACTGCGGTAACCAGTACTGTGCAAAGAACAATAACGACTGGTACTCAAACTGAGGTAACGTTTACCCCCAGACAGATCAATGTCAGATTGGGCTCGGTCAATTTTGGAAGCTGTGCCCCTTTCTGGTAAACCATATAAATCAAACAAGGCTGTTAACACACCAATCACTGTTCCGCATTCTACCAATAACCCAATGTACTCAAAAAGTGGTGATACTACTAAAACTGATTCGATAGAAATGGAAGGAAACACTTACCGCGAAGACTCCGTTCTCGATCTCTTCCACGAAGAAGAGATGGAAACAGGAAGACCATACTTCCCGAAAAAAACATCTGGTCACCATAAGCCAACAGTACCTCGGACAGAAACCGAGGACCACACTTCACCCAAATAATGCCCAGTTTTCTTCAATGGAATTGTGGAGGGTATCGCACCAACCTTGATGACATTCGGGATCTCCTTCTCCAGTATAATCCAGTTACCTTCTGCCTCCAAGAAACTAACTTAACAGCTTCCGTTACTACTTCACTTAAACATCATGTTATCTACAGAAAAGATCGAGTTTTTCATGTGAGCAATTCGGCTCATGGAGGGGTTGCACTTGTAGTCAGCTCCAATATCCCTTCCCGACCATAAATGTTACAAACAAATCTAGAAGCAGTAGCTGCTCGAATATCCTTTCGTTTTTCTTTTACCATTGTCTCCTTATATCTTTCCCCTAACCAAGACATTTCTTACTGTTGTAACTGTTGTATCTCAGCTCCCTCCTCCTTTTTGCATCATGGGAGATTTTATCGCACATAATCCTCTATGGGGTGATAGAATACACGATAAACGAGGAAAAATACTAGAAAAGCTTTTAGATAAATTTAATCTGACACTACTGAATACTGTTTTACCCACTTATTTTCATCTACCTTCTGGGTCAAGCTCAGCAATTGATCTCTCCATATGCTCACCAGTCCTTTTTCCGCTGTTTGATTGGTCTGTTCATGACAGTTTACTGGGTAGTGACAATTATCCAATAGTCTGTCATGTAGAATCAAATTCACCACCTTGTCATAATGAAACTGCCAAATGGAACTTTGCCAAAGCTGATTGGGTGAAATATAGGCAACTAGCCATCCTGGAAAAAACAACTGTTTCAAATGTGTCAATAAATAATGCGGTTGATTATGTAACAAATCAAATATTGCTGGCCACCGAAGCAGCAATACCAAGAGTGTCCACAAGTCATAGAATAAGATCAAAACCCTGGTGGAACAATGAATGCAATCAAGCTAAACGCAGAAAAATAAAGCCTGGAATAAATTTCGCAAAATCCCTACTGCTGCTAATCTAATACACTTTAAGAAAGCCAGAGCCAATGCTAGACGCATTCAGCGTGCAAGTAAAAGAGAGTCATGGAAACGCTTTGCTTCATCTATTACACGGTCCACTAAAACACAAACCATCTGGAAAAATATAGAAAAATGTATAATAAATATCCTCCTTTGCATCTATCAATACTGAATATAAACGGCAATGATGTTTCACTACCTCAAGACATAGCTAACACTCTCGGAGAATCCTTTGCTGAAACCTCTGCCGTATCCTCGTACTCGCCAAACTTTCAGAAATTAAAGTCCCTTGCTGAAAAGCAGACCCTAAATTTTAACACAGACCACCATCAAATGTACAACTGTCCCTTTACCATAATTGAACTACGGCTTGCTCTTAACAGCTCGAAACATAGTGCTGCTGGACCTGATGGAATTCACTATGTCATGTTGAAAGAGCTGAGCGAAAAGTCGCTTCATGTCTTACTCCAGCTATATAACCGGGTTTTCACAGAAAATACTTTCCCTGATAACTGGCGACACTAATATGTCATAACATTATTAAAACCTGGAAAGGATCCAATTAACCCGCGTCACCTTCGACCTATTGCCCTCACCAGCTGTATGGGAAAAATAATGTAAAAAATGGTAAACTCTCGTCTCACCTGGGTGCTGAGCAAATACAACCTCATCAATTCATCGCAGTGTGGATTTCATACAGATAGATCAACTTTAGACCTCTTGATACAAATGGAAAACCAGATTCGCAATGCCTTCTTAAGGAAGGAACATTTGACTACAGTTTATTTAGACGTTGAGAAAGCTTTTGACACAGCTTGGCGATACGGAATTCTCCGTGATCTATATGCATTAGGCTTCAGGGGTAATATGCCAAGATTCATACAGAACTTTTTGAAGCAGCGATCCTTCTAGGTCCGTATTCAATCCACTTTTTCCCGAAAATTCATCCAAGAAGAAGGTGTTCCACAGGGCTCAGTTTTAAGTGCCACTCTATTCATTATAAAAATCAACTCAATTACCAAGGTCATTTGGCCACTGTATTTACTACTTTATATGCAGATGATGTTAGTACAGTCGATTCCGGTTATTTGGGACACATCGGGACTAGTGCATTTTGGCCCGATTAAGCGACTGCCCCAATTATCCGAAGTTTCACGTAAATAGTTAAAAATACAATTTACCCCACCCCTTTACAATTAGTTCACTGTACAATCAAATCACGTTACGACGAACTCAAAATAGTCAAGTACCGTTCACTATACGATGTGCACTAAGCGCCGGTCATTCTGATCGCGTTTGTGAATTGAATTTTAATTCTATTAAACAGCGATTCTAATTAGCGAAAATAGGAGGAATATTATCCACAGGTTATAAAAGTAAAGATATATTAAGCACAAATTTACCCTTTATTACCTTACCGATTAAAAAATTAAATGATACGTGAAAATCTGAAGAATATACGTGATAATCGGAATAATTAATACGCACTGTAATATGTACATACTAACTAAACTAGTTGACATTTCTGTTCATTGACATTTGTTGGTGGGGGCTGAAATTTAAAACTAAAAAGATAAGCAATCAATAACAAAGAACAGGGCACACACAAATTGCCAGTAACACAATACGCGCAAGTGAGAACAGAGTAACAAATTAGGAAGCTTTAAAAATAGGAATGAAGAGAAGATTGTGAAAATTATTTTTTTTATATGATTGAAGATTCCATGGAAGTGTAAACACATTTTACCATAATAACCCACAGAATTCCAGCTGTCGGTATTATTGCAAATTCAATAAGATCGAGTTTACTGTCCGTTTATGATAGATTGCACTAACAGAAAAGCCCAATAAACAGGTGACTGCTAATTGTTTTATTGTTTTATGGTTGTGACCTCCAGAAATCCGACCGAACTAAGTGGTACGGTCAGAGACAATCGTAGGGTAATCTCCAGTGCTGAGGTCTCCTGCCCCGATTAAACGGCATTTTGTCCCAATTAAGCGAAGTAAACCCTGGTTATTTTCTCCATTGGTTTTTGTTTTTTAAGATTTGCCCCAAATAAACGGCTGCCCCGATTAACCGGTGGCCCAAATAACCGGAATCCACTGTATATCATCTGACACTACTGAATGTCACTCACAGAACATGAGAATGATTGAGAGAATCAACTGCAAGGAGAACTTAATAAGATTACAACGTTAATAAGAGACCTTAATAAGATTACAACGTGGGCTACAGATAACGGGTTTTGCATATTATCTGAAAAAACTGTTGCAGTTCATTTCTGTAGAAGACGTAATCTCCACCCTGACCCACTTCTAAAGTTGGGGAACCAGGATATACCTGTTGTGCCTACTATTCGATTCCTTGGGTTAACTTTAGATAAAAAAAATTGACCTTTCTTGACCATATTAAGCAACTTAGAACCACCTGTTTCAAGAAATTAAACATTTTGAGAGTATTATCAGCTACAACATGGGGTGCTGAGTCAAACACTCCTTCATTTATATCATGATATTGTAAGATCAAGGTTAGGCTATGCGTCACCAGTTTACAACTCTGCTAGACCTATCATTTTGAGGGCTTTGGACCCTATTCACCATAGTGGCCTTCGCATTGCTCTTGGAGCCTACCGCACATCTCCTGTGCAGAGCCTGTACGCTGAAGCTCACGATCCCCCACTCTCTCTACGAAGACAAATTTTACTTCTAAATTATGCTATCAAAATAAAAAGCCAACCCCTACATTCATCGTGGAAACATCTATTTACACCAGATCGGAAGAACTTGTATGCCGTTTATCCATCAATAAATCGACCCGCTGTCATACGTCTTTGCTCACTACTTGATAATTGGAAGCTTGACCTTTCTAAAATAGCCACCACTAGTTTTTACGACTCCTCCATGGGTTTTTTGCCCTGCCGCCTGTGATCTGTCCCTTCAAGAATGGGGGAAAAGTACTCTTTCTTCACAGATTGTAAACCAGCTTCATAAATCTCTCCTTGAGAAATATGAATCCTATACCAGGATATACATAGACGGTTCCAAAACTGATCACCACGTTGGTGCTGCTGTTGTTCTTCCATCATCCATAATCTCTAATCACTTACCTTTAGAATGCAGTATCTTTACTGCTGAACTTCATGCCATTCAAATGGCGCTAAAAACTATAAAGTTGCAACAGTTTACCCATAGTATTATTTTTACCGACTCTCTGAGTGCCCTTCTCGCTGCTTTACAGCTTCATAACTACCTACTTGGTAATATTCAAAACTTGCTGGCTCATCTAGCTAAGAACACGAAAGTAATAAAATTTTGTTGGGTCGCTAGCCATGCTGGCATACCTGGCAATGAGAGTGCTGACCATGCAGCCATATCTACTGTGCAACCAATTGATGACTCTTTCAAAATTTCTTTCACCGATTATAAAAGTCTTGTAACAAAGCGAAGTATGATTTACTGGCAAACCATCTGGCAAAACCAAGAAGGCAATAAACTCCTTCGGATTAAACCGAAACTCCAGTCTTGGCCATCTAGTTTCCTTTCGAACCGAAAGGAAGAAGTCACACTTGCAAGGTTACGAATAGGACATACACACCTTACCCACCTTTACCTTCTCTCTTCCTCAGACCCGCCTTCTTGTCCGAACTGCCATGCTCAAATCACAGTCCAGCACATCATTGTTGACTGCCCTCTCTATAATGGAGTACGACAAACCGCCTTCTTATCAAACTATGCAGCCCAAATCACACCTACTTTGCAACAAATATTAGACGACAGATCTGACATTGATGCAGTTTTCACTTTCCTAAAAAGGATAAAATGCTATGACAGAATATAATGCTTAAATCTCACATAATGCACATATCACTTTTAATAAAGCCTGTTACGTCCTACCATTGTTTGGCGCATAATGGCCTATAGCTTCCGTTGCGCCGTAAAACATACAACAGCAACAACAATCTTTTGATACATTGACAATTGTCTGCGCGTGTAGCACAGTGGTATCGTCACCGTCCTCCCCACACCGGGTGGAAAAGGGTTCGAATCCCGTCGATGACGTGAGGAACTTTAATGGGCTTTTTTCACTCCGTGGCTGAGTTAGTCGGTCTCAGGCGTAGACAGCAAGGTTTTTTTCGTCCAGCAAAACAGAAAAATCGACCATAGAGCACACGCAATTTACAGACCCAAATACGGGTTAATGTATTCAATTACAGGCAACCCTAAAATAATAATTTGATACCATGACAATGTCTACCGAGTTCATTTCATTATTGTACTGTATTTGTAATTTTAAGTACAGTGGAATAGTTCTGATTCCTAATCTCCAGAGCCATAGCTGCAGCATTAAGTCAAATTGTGAATCCGTGCTGCCGTATTGATTCGGTGTGTGCTTGCCTAAGAAATAAAATTCGTTAGTTCGAATTCGAATTTTGTCTCCGGTGTAGTAGTAGTATCAGTAGCGGAGGCATGTGATGCAAGAAAAGCGAGCTTATGTAGCATCAGCCAAAAAAAAAAAATAATAATAAATAAATAAAAATAAAATAAAAAAATAGGTAAAAAATATAAATAAATATAAAATAAATAAAATATAAATAAATAAAATAATAAATAGGTATAAAATAAATGGTGTGATATGATTTCAGCAATGAAATCGTCTTGAAATTAAGTACTCCTACACTTCTTGACAAAATTAACAAAACAAAATGTTTTTCATGAATATTTTATTGTGAACAGTGTCGCTGAAGGCGGATATTTGATATAATAGGCATCCTGGCATGCAAATTCCGAGTATCCAATAGAAGGGCTTACGTCTGGTGAGCATGGGCTTGGCACACCCAAGATCCTGAGCTGGATATCATCATTGTTCTCTTTTTTTGGTGATTCTTTCTCTGTCTGTCTCTCTCAGGGTACTCAAAATTTTTTTGGCTGGTGCAGCATAAGCCTCAGGCTTCCTGCCTAATAATAATAATAATAATAAATCGATCTACCACCAACAGAGCTGCACATTATGCAAATTATTCATGCCTACAAAACTACAAGTTGCGACCACATCACTTCATTCCCGTTTTTTTTTGTTTGCTCAGGATAGTCACATCTCCAGTACTCAGGATGACAAGTTATCATCGTTTGAATGATTATTTTAGGTGGCGGGCCGTTGGACAACTTGAAGAAGGGAAATCGCAAGCAGAGGTGGCACGTTGGTTTAATGTGTCACTTATTAGTGTTTTCTCGGCACAATGGATGCAGTTCGTCTGCGCGTGTGGCACAGTGGTATCGTCATCGTCTTCCCCACACCGAGTGGAAAAAGGCCGGGTTGGAATCCCGTCGATGACGCGAGGAACTTTAATGGGCTTTTTTTTTTCCGTGGCAGAGTTAGTCGGTGTCAGACGTAGATAACAAGGTTCCCCCACCCAGAAACGGGTTTTTCGTCCAGCAAAACAGGCAAATCGACCAGAGAACACACGCAGTTTACAGACACAAATACGGGTTTATGTAATGAATTATTGGTGACCCTAATATAATAATAATAATAATAATAAAAATATGGACGCAATTTCAGGAGACAGAAACCGTTTCAAGAATAGCTGGCCAAGGTCACCCGAAGGCTGCGTCACCGAGAATATCTACGTCTGAGACCGACTAACTCAGCCATGAGTGAATAAAGCCCATTAAAGTTTCTCGCGTCATCGAACCCGGGCCTTTTCCACCTGTGTGGGGAGGACGATGAATACAAATTTTGTTCATTAAAAAAAAAAAAAATGACGAGCAAAGTCAGAGAACCCGAATGTTTGCTCGTCTTAAGCTTATTCTTCGGCATCAAGGTAAACAGCTTAAAGCTGTAGCCCTAATTCAAATAATCAAGTCGTAAGGGGTTTCGAACAAAAATAGAAGTGGTCGTCCACTAGCATCACAGTAAGTGCTTCAAAAAATTGATGAGGTTCAACAACGACAAGGCCGATTAATGAAATAATTTGGTGCATGGCATGCATTTCGTGACTGTTATTTCCGGGAGAAACATATGTGAAGCCTTAAAGGTAGGTTTCCACCTGTTTCCCTATAAAACCAAACATCAATGATAAGGCCACGCCTTGAGTACTGCACACAGGTCGGGGGTCCTCATTTTAGGAAGGATGTAGAGTTTCTTGAGCGAGTACAGAGAAGGGCAACAAGATTGGTGCGGAGAACGAAGGGGTCCTCTTACCAAGAAAGGCTTAAGTTCTGCAAATTGCAGTTTCTGGAGACTAGGCACATGCAAGGTGATCTGATTGAGGTGTATAAGGCCTTGAATGGACTGTGCAGGCTCAATGCTAGTGAGATTCTTCCTTTTGCTCAGATTACGAATCTAAGGGGGCATAAATTCAACTTGAGGAAAGACAGTTGTAGAATAGATGTGCGGAAATTTGCGTTTAGTCAGCGGGTAGTTGATTGCTGGAACAAACTTCCATCTGTCGTTGTGGAAGTTGATAGCTTAAATAAATTCAAAGAGGAACTGGACAATCTTTTAGAGGGAGTGGATGTGTGAAATTTTTTTTTTTTTGGCTGATGTTACATTAGCTTGCTTTCTTGAATTACATGCCTCTGCTACTACTGCTACTACTGCTACTACTGTCTGCATCGATTGGAACTACAAGACTATCAAAGCTGTTATAATTTCGCTCAGTGGATGATTGACATAGTTTCTCAGGATCTAGAATGGTTATTCAACATCCTGTGAAGAGATGAAGTGTACTTTCACTTTGCTTGATCTGTGACAAGCATAAATTATCGAATTTTGGCTAGAGAAAGCCCTCATGTGCACGTTAAGGAATTATTCCAACCATTAAAGTTTGGGTGTGGATTTCGGAACATGCTATTATTGGTCCATTTTTCTTTGACACCGTTAACAATTTGAGGGCATTCTGAAACATGCACAAATAACAGCACATGATATCTTAGCCTAGTTTAAATAATCCCATTGATACTGATTACTGTGCAAGAAACCGTTTTTAGACACACATCCGAGTAGTTATTAATTTGAGTTATTATTAAATATTGATAATTCCTAAGTTATTAAAATTAATAACTCCAATTTTAACCCTTGGAGTTATTAATTTTTAAACATGGGAAAGGAACGGTATAACACACTGTACTTTGCACTGACCCGACTTCTTTCTGATGTACCCTCGTGGGTTGCATAATCGATATAATCACCGTCCTCCCCACATCTGGTCGAAAAGACCTGACGAATGCCGTCACTGACGAGAGGAATTTTGTGGATCCTTTCATCAGTGGCGGATTAAGGATAGTTGGGGCCCCTAGGCAAATTATATTTGGGGGCCCCCAAAAAAAGAATAAAAAATAAAAAAAGTTAGGTGGCAAATAAATGAAATTTTGTACTTTTGAATTTTTTGCTTAAATTTTCGTTTAATCTTTAGTTGGCTTAATTTTTCATATAGTGTTCTACAATCTATTTTAGAACACTATAGGAAAATGTCTTGGCTTGGGCCCCCCCCCAAAGCCTGGGGCGCCTAGGCACGTGCCTCATTCCTTTAATGGGTAATCCGCCACTGCCTTTCATAACGTGGCCGAGTTAGTCGGTTTCAGGCGAGGGTAGCATGATTTTTTCTCTCAGAAACCTTAAGTTTTTCGTCTAAAAAAGAGCAAATCGACACAGAATACGCAATTTACAAACATAATATACCGTGCAATACGGTCTAAGTCGCTGATGTGCATAAAAACCCCTACAACAACAAGAATATAGCCTATATTACACTGACAGTGGTAGAGAATGAAAGGGACTTGGGGGTGGTTGTGCAGGCAGATATGAAGTTCTCTGAGCAGTGCAGACGGGCTGCAAGAGTAGCTCATGGAGTATTGTCAATGATATACAGGACTTTTTCCAGCAGGGATAAGGAGGTGATTATTCCATTGTATAAGGCAATGGTCAGGCCACACCTAGAGTACTGTATACAGGTCTGGAGGCCTCATTTCAAGAAGGATGTAGAGCTGCTGGAACGAGTACAGAGAAGGGCAACAAGATTAGTGAATGGAACAAAGGGGTGCTCTTATGAAGAAAGGCTTAAGTTTTGCAAATTACAGTGTCTGGAGACTAGGCACCAGCGAGGTGATCTGATAGAGGTGTATAAAGCCTTGAAGGGTTTAAGCATGCTCAATGCTGATGGGATTCTTCCTCTAGCTCAGAAAAATCACCTGAGAGGGCATAAATTCAAATTGAGGAAAGACAGATGTAGGATAGACATGCGGAAATTTGCCTTTAGCCAGCGGGTGGTTGGTTGGTGGAACAGACTGCCATCCCTTGTGGTGGAGGTTGATAGCCTAAATAAGTTTAAGGCTCAGCTGGACAGGTATTTTGAACGAACAGAGGGGTGAAGTGGAAGTGGGTTTTTTTTTTTTTTCTTTTTTGGCTGATGCTGCATAAGCTTGCTTTCTTGCATCAAATGCCTCTACTAATGCTAATGCTAATGCTAATATTTAAATAAGATTTGGAGGGGATTAGATGGCTGAACCACTGGAATCATCGACATCTTAAGGGAGTAATAATCATTGAAAAGTAATGCACTGTGTGCTTTGTGCGTTTGAATTAAATGTACCCTTTAAATCTTTCCCTGCTGATATAGAAATAAGTACTTCGTTTATGATTCTGGCATGAGCGGGAGTGCAGTAGCGCACGCTCTTTGAGTAGACCGGGGTTCAAGCCCCTGACTGCTGAATACGGTTGATCTGCCAACCTGCACTGGACCAGCGTGGCAGATTATGGTCCATTTCCCTCAGCATGAATTGTTGAGGAGGCTTCCATCCTGCAGTGGGTTGATAATGGCTGCACTTCACTTTTTTTTTTATGATTCTGAACGTTTGTATTTTTTCTAAATTTTTATAAAAAATTTCACTTTACGCGTAAAATGTTATGTTATTGTTTGGAACATTAGCAACTAAGGCCATATTGCTCTGGGATATGCGGTGATCATTCCCTGACCTTTCCGCATCCGGTGGTGACGGGCGGGAACCCCGGTCTAATCAAGAAGCGTGTGTTATGCACTGCTGCCCCTTCCCACCTGGCTACGGAGGCGCCTTAAAATGTTATGGTAATTAAAATATTTTTTCCTGTAGTTTTGGAAAATCTGTTTCTACAGAAATCTCTTTTAGGAGATACTGTACTGGGGAAACACAATCACACTGACTGCCACCTTATGGACAGTTAACCGAATATCACAGTTAATGATTATCACCAGACCAAGAACCGGGAACCAAGTGAAATGCCACAGCGCCCCCGGTCCTATTCAGATGCGCAGAGGATCCAACCAATGGCAGATAAGCTATTTGCCCCTCCCAACACCAGACAGAATAGAGAACAAAACCTAGTCATCCTTCGTGCGACCCAAGAGGGTTGCTTTACTTCAAGCGAGGCTGTCAAGGAGGTTGTTACTACCAACTTGAAACCTCAAATGAAAACCATAAAAATTAAAAGCCTCAGAAAAATCCGTAATTCTGGAATCATCATTGAGACTGCTTCCAAAAAAGATGCAGAAAACATTATTCAAATCCCACAGATAAATGAACTGGGTCTTAGCGCTGAGATACCCAAACCAAAAGGCCCATCAATTGTAATCTTCGATGTCGAAAAAGGAATTTCCAAAGATGACCTCCTTGAGGAAATATATGACAGGAACCTTGCTGATCATATCACTAGACATGAAATTCAAAGTGAACTTAAAGTCAAGTACTCCACCAAATCCAGATTGGGTACTTGTTGCAACTGGGTAGTCGAACTCTCCCCGAAGATATGGCAAATATTATTCCAACAACAACGAATATTTATTGGCTGGAGCTCTTGCCGGTTCAAGGAGCACATACCTACCATCAAGTGCTTTAAATGTCTCCGATTTGGACACACATCCCATGTCTGTGCCCGACAAGACTTCACCTGTGGCCACTGTGCTGAACGCGGACACACCTACAACAATTGTCCAAACAAACATCAAGCCCCTAACTGCGCCAACTGCAAAGCAGCAAAAATGGATCCCAATCACTCCGTCCGGGATGTCAAATGTCCAATCTATTTAAGGGTATTGAGAACCATCCAGAACAAAACCGACTATGGCTGTACACCATAATCGCCATTCCACCAACGTCCTCAAAATTCTCCAACTGAATGCCCAAAGAGCTAGAAATGTGGTCGAACAAATTAGAATGAAAATGGATGAAGAAGAAATTGATATCCTTTGCGTTCAAGAGCCCTACACCCACGAGGGACGGGTACAGGGCTACCCTCGCGCTTATAGGATCATTGAGACAACCACAGATACTCCATGGGCAGCCATCATTATTAGGAATACAACAATTACAGTCACAAAGATCGACTCCTTATGCACCCCCTTTGGTGTTTGTGCACACATTATCTGCCAACAAGGCTCTCTGCACGTAGTCTCGTTGTACTGCCGACCACGAACTGATATCGCAACATATATTGAATATCTCCAGTCAGTCATAACCCTCTTACCTTCCAGCAAAATCCTAGTAACGATGGATGCCAATTGTAGATCTCGCTTGTGGCATAGCCGTGTGGATGGCCACATAGTTTCCCAGAATGGACAGCAATTAGAAGATTTCCTTTCATCTTCCCCATTTGAAGTCCTTAACAAACCACATCACCTTTCTACCTTCAGCAATACCCTGTGGGAAAGCAACATTGACGTTACGCTCGCCACACGGTCCATAGCACAAAAGTTCTCATCATGGATGGTTCATGAGGCCTGGACCACCTCAGACCACAGGGCCATCTCCTTCCATCTATCTAGACAACTTGATA